>NC_136641.1:4748959-4908959 GCF_949748355.1 Melanostigma gelatinosum | reverse complement strand
TAAAAGAGTGACAGTGAGGCTTTCTATCAAAATATCAAAAGTGAGAGATACCTACTTCAGTCTACTTGTGTATTCATTTGTTAGAGGACAAAAACAAGAAGGAGCGAGTTCTCAGACGAGGAGAGGGTTGTCGAGCACGGCCACTCCCGCTGCCACGCCTCCGTCCGAGTGCTCGGAGCTCTTGGTCCTCAGCAGATGGCCCGCGCACTCGTTCATCAGCGTGTCTTCACCTCGCCTGTGAGGAAACAAACAGAGGTGGCCGATCGGAGAGAGTTTGCCGTTAACTCGGCGGGGTTGAAAGTGTCCACTCTCTTGGTTTTTATGTCTTAAATGTAAACTGAAGTTGTGGTAAAACTGCAACGTCTGCTTGTTTTTGGCCACTAGGGGGCAGCGGAGAAGAGCTTCAGTTTTGCTCTTCGTAACCCTATGAGTGACATGACAGAGACGATCGCACACCACGCATGCCAAGTTACAAAAGTTCAGAGGTGAACAACCTAGCGTCGCGACCACTTGCTTCGTGCACGACTCGCTGGCCTTCGTTTTATAGCTACAGAGCCTCTCTGTTGTTGTACACCACAGTGTATGTTCCACACTACGTGATTGGTTGGTACCTTTACTTGCAGCGCAAAAAGAAAATAAATGACGTCTCTGTTTGGCCGTGTGTTAAAGTATTAATGACAAAAATACATCGACGTGCGAATTACTTGCATGAATACAAAAAAGTACAAAAAGCGTTAAGCTAGAGATCCCATCTTTCCCATTACACAAAAAGCATTCTGTGCCAATGAAATAGTGATCACACACACCTGACATATGCTCCAAACACTCCCAGTTCACTGAGGCAGTTACTGATTTTGAGAGGGGCGTCTCGTCTCAGCAGGTAGTTCTGTACTGGGGCGGGGTGGACTTTGTCCATCAGAATGTAGGCCGCCCTATCCGTGGTCCCCTTCGCTGCCTGCAGGACCCGGCAGAGCTCTGATCCATAGATGTTGTTCCCTGGAAAGACGATGACTGGTAAGAAACTGTTCGCATGCTGCAAATACAGCTGAGTCATGTCAAACTCTCCTGCTTGAAGAAATGGCGGCCAATGTGGAATGTTTTGGGGGATTTTGCTGCATGGGGGGGGAATCATTGGTTAAGAGTTTTTTTTTCTGTTTATTGCATTGTACCTCCTCCTTCTCGCTGGGGCTTCAGGACAAACCGGTCCGGTGCAGCCAAAGCCATTGCTACTGTTTTGTCTCCCTCTGGTCCCTAAAGACGAGGACAAAGAACAAAGTCATTCTACCTCATGAAAAACTAAACAATCAACTTCCCTGCTCCTTGAACATGAATGTGTAAACGTGTTATTTTCTCACCATGTCGAGAGTGTAGAGGCCAGCGAACGTCACTCTGATCTGCTCGACTACTCGGGGCTGGTCGGGGAAGAACCGCTCCAGGACTCCGGGTCTGGCGAGCACCTGCTGGACCTTCTTGGTTCCAGCCAGGTGAGTGCTGATATCTGGACATTTCACGGCCAGAGAGCGCTCCATCAGGAGACGAGCATCCCAGGCCTACAATTCAAAAAACACTAAATGTTCTACTCTCCTTACTGGCGAGAATTCTGATGACGTGACGTCACACATTGGTTTGTGGAATGCTGTTATGAAGCCTTGAGTTCAGCGAGTTTGCCGTCGCCATCTTGGAATACGGCCGTAGCCATGTTGTTTCTTTTGCAGCCAATGAACAGAAGTTACCATATTTGGAATGTGGAGGAGTGACGAAGAGACACCGTATACGGCTCTGGTAGGGAAGCGACCTGTCAATCACAGTAAGCCCCGCCCTAAAGCATCCCCTGCTTTATGGTCTATTTGACTCTAAATGGACCATAATGTACTAAATGAACATCATGCTGTATTGAAGAAGACTTGAAACTAGAGATTGAGACCATAAACTCATGTTGACAATGTTTACTGAGGAAATAAATCAAGAGAGAAGTAGAGTCATTTTCTCATAGACTTCTATACAACCAGAGTAGTCGCCCCCTGGTGGTCAGTAGAGAGAATGCAAGTTGACCATGCTTTAGGGCGGGCTTACTGTGATTGACAGGTCATTGTCGCTACCAGAGACATATAAAACACAACTTCACTCCTTCTCATTCAAAATATGGTAACTTCTGGTCATTCGTTGCGAAAAACAACATGGTGACGGCAAAATAAGGTGATTATACACTCATGAAAACATTGTACATTATATTCAATTTCTGCCAATATATCCTACACACCGTCCCTTTAAATCCTATATCACCTAATGAGAGAATTGACTATTCTGCCACACTGGACATAAATTGTCTAAATTGTGGAAATAAAGTTGTGTCCGTCTCTTAGGCAAACCTGCAAGCAGTCAGTTTTTTCCTCCTCAATGTCCTTTCCCAACAGAACTCTTCAAGGTGGCGGTGTCTGCATTAATCATAACTTTCCATCTTGAATGCACTTCACAAAGTCAGTAAGTAAAACTACTGGAACTTGTATTCAAGATTTAAAAAGGGAGGACCTGTTCAGAAATGTAGTTCTGAGGCATGTAGCCAGTCCTGAAGTACACCACTGCCACCTCGTGGCCGTCACTGAAAAGAGAGGAATATGATGATATATAATGTCATAATTCTATCTAATCAACTAATGTATGAATATTCCATTGTATACCATGTATGCATTCAGACTGAAAGGACAGAAACAGACTTACACAAATAGCTTCTTGTCCGGATCAAGGGACCCTGTTTTATAAACATGGTCGAAGCGCTTTCTTATGGTGGGAATGTTCCTGAAACACATCGACAATAGTGTGACGGGTACATAAAAAGCACCGCTTTTCACACCAAATATGTGCCAACTACATGAATGTGCACTTCAATCCAGGATGATTCTAAATGCAAACAGAGGCGTTACACGATAACGTACTCAAAGTGAATCCACATAGTCCCGTTTGTCAGGTTTGCAGCATTTACACATCAAACATATAGTTGCCTAAATCTATTGGGGAATGGCTTACTGCTTCATAAACAGCTCCGGTTTCACCGGTTTCACACATACCTCTTCCACAGTTCGCTCTCTATGCATCGGTGATCAAAGATGTTCCTTTGGCTCTCCTCCACCAAGAACATGACGGCTGCTCTGTAATGACAAACTGTTGCTCTCACTGCTACCTGTACACATCATTCTGGACATTTGGTTACTCTGAACAGTCCACCAATCTCCCCGGCGATTGTTTTTGATCGACTGCTTTCTACCAATAGCGGCATATGGACCTTATATTATTAGGTAATGAAGAAGTACCTGCACATATACATTTTCCGATACTGAAAATCAATCCAATACCAGTGCATTAAAAACAAAAAGGAGTTCAACAGGTCACAATTACCTCTGTAATATCTACTTTACATTGCTGTGAAAACTATTCCTTCAAACAACAGAATTTATTCCAAGTTTCTCAGCAAAAACTGCAGTTTACAAGATTACATTTAACCATATAATGATAATTGACCTTTGCCCAATACTCATTTGACCGGTTTGGAGCTTGAACGCACCATCATGTAACTCAATGCCGTTAGCTCCGTTAATGTTAGCTGTTAGCTCCCTTAATGTTAGCTGTTAGCTCCCTTAATGTTAGCCGTTAGCTCCCTTAATGTTAGCTGTTAGCTCCCTTAATGTTAGCTGTTAGCTCCCTTAATGTTAGCTGTTAGCTCCCTTAATGTTAGCCGTTAGCTCCCTTAATGTTAGCTGTTAGCACAGGTCTTCCGGACAGACTTGACCTCCTATTAGTTGAAGGTATTGCTGTGATGCAGCTGGTACTTAAGTAGCAGAGCTTTTATATTCCACCAGAAAGCTGTGTCTACTTGAAATTCTTTGTGCGGTAAATTGATTCATCCAGCACTTGATCTTAGGATGAGTGGATGGAACAGTGAGTGAGTAAAGTCAGGACATCCATATGGCAAGGACAGGTCGTTTTGCAGAGTCGAGTCGAGTGGATGGACTGAATTCCTACCTCTCTGACCCATAGAGCTCCCAGGCTTTGGCAACAGCGCCGGCTAGACCAGAGGCAGGGTTGTTGTCGAGTATCCGCTGGCTCTCCTCCAGTTTACCAGCCACCTTAAGGACGTGTCTGTCAGGCAAGATGAAAAAATACTTATGGTAATGCGAAAAACACACTTTTGAGTGGAAGGGATCTTTAAACAAATCTGACTGCCCGGGGCGACTGTTGGACTCAGGTAGGTGACCCATTTGGCATGAAAAAAATAGTTTTTTCATCACCAGCTACAAAAAAAGATTTAAAAAAATGTCGCCCCACTTAACTTATTATCTTAAATCACTTTAAAAACCCTCACTATATAAATAAAAGCACACTCTATAGGTTAATGACGTCTTACCGGTGAACACCTGGCATGCGTGATGCGAGACCTCCGAAACTGGCAGCAATGGTGTTGATTTCTATCTGCTTCAGAGACGACGACCCGTCCTCCCCCTGGTCCAGCATGTAGTCGGACCGATTGAGACCCAACACAATAGACTGGAAAGAAGGCAAAGAATCCCGACTCAAACCACTTGGATCACCAAAAGGCATTGATGAAGGCACACTGGTGAACATAACGTCCCTGCACACAAATGTATCTTATTAGAAGATGAGAAAAATATAATATCGTGTTTGGTTGACATCACATCACACCTGAAATTCACAAAGCAGTATATGGGACTAAATCGTAGTTAGACATTATTGTGATGTTCCGGATCTGTGCAGGAGGAAATTCTCTTGAAGTGGACCTCGCTGAACTTTAATTGAATACCCTGGTTTTATAATATGCAAACAAATTACTCTTTTTCATTTTTGTGGCGAGACGATAAGGCCTCCGCCCCCAAACGACGTTTTCAAAATGGCCGACATACCTGCGCCTTTCCTTCTTTTAGGATTTGTTGGTGGATCCTGAACAACCTTGCTGTGAAATCATCCACTTCAATGGTGCTAAAAACAAAGAATGTCACCCTGTTAAAACCCTGAAAGAAACACTTGTGATCTTTAGTAGAAGTATTGAATTGCATGATATACCTGCTACTTGAAACTACACACACACACCTAGTCAGAGCCTCTTGCAGAAAGTCTGGATCCTGGCTGATCTTGTCCACCAGCGTGTTGTAGTGCGTTTGCACCGCCAGAGCCTGGAGGAACACAGCCTTGGGCACAGGTGTGGGGAAGAGCGTGAACGGAGCGTACGTCACCAGCTGAAAAGCAAAACAAAGTTGTGAGAAAAGAATGCGGACTTCCAAAGACCATTCATCACTGAACACAAGCGATGGAAGCGGCATTGGCATGCGAGGAATGAAAACAAGCACTTGGTCTGAAGAGCCCCGTGACCACAGACAGCGGCGCGATAAAGATCTGCCACTAATCCCGTTCCCTGAAGCCGCATAAATTCCTGACATGACTTCCCATTGAACGCACCTGTTGTCACAGCAAAGGCTTAACAGCCCGCTGGTGTGGAATCATGTCCTCTCTTAGCGACCGAGGCTCCCTGTGTCACACCACACAAATGCATGTTCATATCTATTCGTTCTAGAAATACTTTTTCGAAATGCAAGGACTGCCAGAGCAAAGAGACATCTTTTATTGAGCAATGGCCTCACATAACTGCTTGTGTATTCACAGTGCTAGAAATGATTTGGCTGCTAAATGGACAGTGAGTCCAAAGCATTTTGCTGGATAGTGATTCGTTAATCCATGCAGTCTGCATAGACGGAGTGCTGGTTTTATAACTATTGTGGTTGTACAAGTTTTGTTTTTTTCCTCCTACAAAAAAATATACATTATCGACTTATCTGATACCCGAATAATCGCTGCAACGACTCCCTGCGTTTGCTAGATTGCTGCTGTTACAGGTAATCCCTTTGTGCGTGTCGTTGACACTCGTTGCGCTCTCTGTGTAATAAACCTCGTGTTCCTGCCGCCTTTATGTTGAGCAGACAGCAAATCTAGCAGAGAAACTGGAGGGTTTAAAGAGTTACGTGGTGATCGTGGCTACCAGAGGACTGCAGCTTCTTCACAATGGTTCTATTGCCTAATCTAGTAGTTGAGTATTAACAAATTATATCTAAGGCGGTTGTAAATGATTTTCCGACACACAGGTCAGCTGCTCTCGGATTCATCTTCAGTAGGGGTTAAAAGGTAATCTGGGTTTTGTAAGTGTTCTGTCCAAGATGAGGGACGAACCAATTAAAAAGCATGCATATGTATGCGTCACTGAACTTCTTATTATTTACTCACATTACATGAAAAGTGTTCGCAAATGCACCCTAGATCCAAGCTCTAATGCTGGGCAACGCTAGTATTCTATAATGTGCTATGTACAGTATATCATAATAATCTGTGCAGATCAACTAAAGAAATGTCTGTTTTTCACTTCCTACCTCCGATGAGTTGGAGGACTCTTGGATCCGCATGAGGACGCCCTGCAGAAGTGCTTCATCTTTTGCCACCTCTGCCAAGTCCTCTATCAGCGCACCATCCATCATGATCTCGTCTGGTATCCCCTGGGCCATTCTGATTGCTAAAATATGACATTGCAGCACATTAAGGACGTCATTAGAAGTGCTGCTTGGCACGAGTCTGAGAATTTTGACACTTGCCAGTCAATTCTGGAAACATAACAGGGTCCACATCTGTATTCTGAGTTTTGCTTGCGAGGATACCTTTTTGTTTTAGATTACAGAATATATCAGTAAATTAACCTGTATTTGTTTGTAATATACCTGTTACATAACTATACGGGCAATACTACAACTACTGTAACTAAAATCACAATAACAATAATTTATGCATGACAATATGACCGTGTGTGTGTGTGATTGATATATATATATATATACATATACATATACACACACACACACACACACACACACACACAGTATGTATATAGAATCCCGCTATATAGAATCCGGATTCGGCCCGCGGGCCTTGAGTTTGACACATGTGCGCTACAGTATTACGCCTGGGCCACGCTGACTATACCTTTACCTGTGTGTTGGCTACCTCGCTGAACTGCTGCGACTCAGTCAGTTTACCTTTTTTTGCTTTGACGTTACACTGACAGAAAAAGCTATAAACATGTGTACATAAAAAAAGGTAAATAAATTGGACATTCGACAGAATTACAATTTAGAAAATGTTGGTTAATGTTGTCCGTGTTACTATAAAGAGAACGCTCGAAACTACAGCTTCACTAACCAGGAAGTTAACGTAATAAGTAGAACATATGGCATAATTATGGTTGAATCCTCGGCTACTTTTTTGTTTTTTAATACTAAAACTTTTTTGTTACTCTGCTTGAGTTTGACACATGTGCGCATGTACCACAATTTATATCTTCTGGGTCCAGGCTACAAGGCTAATGATACCAATGACTCTCTCCAGGAAAGGTTGGGACCCTGTATGCAGCTAGCCGTTTCAATTCCTGTCTTGCAAGTTTATAGAAAAAGAAAGGTGAGGCTGCGAAGAAACAATAGTAAACATGCTAACTTATCAAACTTAGCATACATTCCTCGTCAGCCTGTCCAAATAAATTGGGCAAAGAAAGCTTTAACCACATTAAACTTAGCTTTATTAAATGTCAGGTCTCTGTCAGGAAAAACATTTTTAATCAATGATTTTATTGTTAGGCACAAACTGGACATTTTGTTTTTAACTGAAACTTGGTTAAATCAAGATAACAGTGCAGCTGTTCTTATTGAATCAACACCTCACAACTTCAGTTTCATGAGCGAAACAAGAGCGCATAAGAAAGGAGGTGCAGTTGCTATTTTATTTAATGATTCTCTTCAATGCAAGCAGATGTCCTTTGGTCATTTTACTTCTTTTGAATATGTGGCTCTGAATTCCACTCAAGCTTTATTCCTAAACATTTACAGACCACCTAAATACTGTGCAACCTTCTTTGATGAGTTTACTGAACTGCTGTCTGTAATCTGTATTGATTTTGACTGTGTTGTTATTGTTGGTGATTTTAATATCCATGTTGATAATCCCCAGGACAGAGATTCTATAGAACTATGTGGTGTCGTTGATAACTATGATCTGACTCAGCATGTGACAGGACCCACCCACAACAGGGGGTACACTCTGGACCTAATCATCACCAAATGTGTAAACATTTCCAAGGTTGCTGTGACTGATGTTGCACTCTCTGATCATTTCTGTGTTTTCTTGGAGAGTGCAATCTCCTTGCACACAAATGTCCAAACCAAGGTTGTGACAAAGCGTTACATCTCTGAAAACACCAGTGAACTATTTATTCAGAAGTTCTCCTCCACACCAGCCCTCTCTTGCCTCTCAGTCAATGAGCTTGTAGAGGGCTTCAATTTTAAAGTTAAAAATATTATTGATGCCATTGCACCCACTAAAGTGAAGGTTGTCTCGGGTAAGCACAGATCTCCTTGGAGAAATGCTACGCTGGTCAAAATAGAGAAACGAGAGTGTCGGAAAGCTGAGCGCAGGTGGCGAAAAACTAATCTCCAGGTTCACTGTGACATCTATAAAGAGAGACTTCGCAATTATAATTTGGAACTTAGAAATGCAAGGCAGTCATTCTTCTCTGACATAACCAAAAACAAGAACAATACACGCGCCTTATTTGCTACCGTCGACAGGCTAACAAACCCTCCAGTGTCGGTAGCTGCTGAACTCCAATCCACCTGGGCATGCAATCAATTTGCCTCCTTTTTTACTGACAAAATTCAGAAAATTAGACAAGCAGTCAGTGCCTCCACATCAACCACAGGATCTGTGTTGTCCCGATCTAACATCTATTCAAATATCATGACACAATTTCATTCAATCGACCGTAGAAGCCTAGAAGACATTATACAACATCTGAAGTCATCCTCCTGCTGCTTGGATATTCTACCAACACACTTTTCCAAAAATATTTCAAACTGCATGACCACTGATCTTTTACAAATTGTAAACACATCCCTTCTCTCAGGTGTCTTCCCACAAGCCATAAAAACTGCAGTTATTAAACCACTCCTAAAGAAGGTTAGTTTAGACTCCGCAACGATGAAAAATTATAGGCCAATATCAAACCTCCCATTTTTGAGTAAAATAATTGAAAAAGCGGTTTTCCAACAGCTGACCGACCTCTTGGCCGTAAATAACTGCTTTGATGTTTTCCAGTCAGGCTTTCGACAGCACCACAGCACTGAAACTGCTCTTGTTAAGGTTTTCAACGACATCCACTTAAACATAGACAATGGCAGATGTTCAGTCTTAGTCTTACTAGATCTCAGTGCTGCATTCGACACGGTCGACCATGCCATACTCCTAGAAAGACTAAAAATCTGGGTGGGACTCTCTGGCACAGCACGTAACTGGTTTGAATCCTACTTGAAGGGCCGAGAATACTTTGTGTCTGTAGCTGATTACACATCAGAGCTGACTAAAATGACATGTGGTGTTCCCCAAGGCTCAATACTGGGGCCTCCTCTGTTCAACATCTACATGCTTCCACTAGCTCAGATTATGGAAAACAACAAAGTGTGTTATCATAATTATGCAGACGACACACAAATCTACATAACTATGTCACCAGGGGACTATAATCCCATACAAGGGCTGGGTAACTGCATTGAACAAATCAACAACTGGATGTGCCAGAATTTTCTTCAATTAAACAAAGATAAAACAGAAGTAATTGTTTTCGGTACCAAGGACGAACAATTGAAAATCACCGCTCAGCTTCAGTCACTGATGTTAAAACCCACAAACCAAGCCAGAAATCTAGGTGTAGTTATGGATTCAGATCTCAACCTGAACAGCCATATCAAGACAATTACAAAATCAGCCTACTATCACCTGAATAATATATCAAGGATTAGAGGATTTATGTCTCAACAGGATTTGGAAAAACTTGTCCACGCATTTATCTTCAGCAGACTGGACTACTGTAATGGTGTGTTTACAGGTCTCTGTAAAAAATCCGTCAGAAAGCGGCAGCTGATTCAGAACGCTGCAGCTCAAGTCCTCACTAAGACCAGGAGGGTGGACCACATCACTCCAGTTCTGAGGTCTTTGCACTGGCTTCCTGTCCAACAAAGAATTGACTTTAAAATCCTGCTGTTGGTTTACAAAGCACTGAATGGTTTAGGGCCAAAATACATCTCCGATCTGCTACTACCTTATGAACCATCCCGACCCCTCAGGTCGTCTGGGACCGGTCTACTTTCTGTTCCCAGAGTCAGAACTAAACATGGAGAAGCAGCGTTCAGTTTTTCTGCTCCACATATCTGGAACAAAGTCCCAGAAAGCTGCAGGTCTGCTGAGACCCTCAGCTCATTTAAATCAAGATTGAAGACCTTTCTGTTTGCTGCTGCCTTTAATTGAACCACGTTCAATTAATATGTTTATCAATTTCCTGCATTTCACTACTGCATTTAATTTCTTGCACTGTTTTTTAATGTTTTAATGAATGTTCTTAATTGTTTTTAAATCTCCTTTTCTTTTGCCTTATGTTTTGATGCTTTTAATGGTTTTATGTGAAGCACTTTGAATTACCTTGTTGTTGAAATGTGCTATAGAGTGGTCTCACCTACGTCACGATCTCCTTAGTTACGAGGTCTGTCCGCCATGTTGGAGTACATACAGATCCTACATGGCGGCGAGTAAACAAGGAAGTGCGGCAAAAATACCATACTTTGAATCACTGGATAGTGCATCAAAGGTTCGCTACCTGGCCAAATTGAAGGTTATTGGTAATTTGGATCCCTATACGATGAGTGCAGATGGTTTCAGTGCCGATCCTACTTATCTTCCATCGGTAAACTACGCCAACATCTACACGTATCTCGTGAACACCCCCAGTCCTTACACAAAAGACGAGCTGGAGTGCTACAAAGGGCTCGACGCTTATAATCAGTTTGTCAGTGGATGGGTCCGACACGTCAAAGCAACGGTCGTCGACAATTCTCATCTCGTCATTGGAAGGGTAAATATATACAGATTTGGTCCGATATTTAGCAATATTCAATGTTTACCCAGTGCAAACAGACACGTGTGTTTGTGTACATTGTACATGCATGTCATTGTGTGCGTAGGAATTAACTTTAAACTAACCCCTAACTTCATCCATCAATATATATATATATATATATATATATATATATATATATAGAGAGAGAGAGAGAGAGATAGAGATATATATATATATAGATATATATATATATGATCTGACGTTAAACTCATATCAAGCAATGCTGAGGCTGCATCTCTGTGTTTCGCCTGTTGTACACGCTCGACACGTCTCTGGTACAGACTGCTGTCACCGGCCGATGAAGCTTCGGTAACCTTCTCATGTCCAAGTTTAATTTATATTTCCTTTATTAAATACTGTTCACAAACGAATTTGTAAATAAAATCACGTACCACTTATAAAGGGATCCGCACATACTCTAGTGTACGCCAAATTCTATTCCTTTATATCATTTCCTTGATGTGTAATGACCGCTGGCAAACGAAAGAATGATTTCTTGTCTCTATCAGCTCTGCTGCCACAACCAAAGACAGCACAAAAGTTCACCACCGATAGGTTATGCGACTCAGCCGTGCATGCCAGTGGCTTTGTGTTAAGCTAAACTGTGACGTCACACGAGCTAAACGAGCTAAACACGAGCTAAACTGTGACGTCACACGAGTTTGTGGACGACAGTCGGCAGTTAACATTATTTACCTTCACGCTTAACAGCTTCCTCCAGTCCGTGTGTCGACTTCCGCTCGACGGGGCTCACAAGCACAACGTGTAAGTCTGTGTTAAACAGATAATATCACATTTTAAAGTGCACCGTCCTTATGCTATAACATTGCCGGCTGTAACGTATGACAATCCAAATATGCTAGATCCACATACGCTAGCCTGCGGTGCTGATCTTCTTCTTCTTGTTTGAGGTTTATTGGCGGTTGGCAAACAATGAATTGGTGCATTACCGCCACCAACTGGTATGGAGTGTAGATCAGGTTGTCTAATACAGCGGTTCCCAAACTTTTTAGGCCGCGCACCCCCTTCTACATCCCGACCGGGTTCGCGCACCCCCCCCCTTAATAATAATAAAAAAGCAACAGAGCCTTTTAAGCCTTTATAGCCGCATAAGAATCGGACCAATGAGAGAACAGTTTGCTCGCGCGTGGCATTTGTTTACAAGATTTAGTCCGCTGTTAAATGTTGCAGTGTGAACACAAACCGAACAAAGGAGCAACTGCAACATTGTATCACATTAATCCCTGAATCAGAACAAAGCAAACGAACTGAAGGTGTGAAAACGCCCTGAAACACTGCAACAAAGTTTCAATAACTTTCAGTGACACAAGGCGTCACTTTTAAAGAGCAATACGGATGCGAGCACACACGCACAGGCTCAGAGGCAGATTATCACATTTAATTTACAATTAATGAGCGACTAATGAAGCCAGGATGTCTTCGGACAAAGCATCGATGCGGCGCGACACAGTGTTGTTGGACACCGGGATCATGTCCAACTTGTTTGCTTCTTTCCCCCCAATCATACATTCCACCATCTCTCTGGCAGCTGGCAAGCTCACGTCTTCAGTGACTGTGTGCGGTAGCCCCTTTCTCGCTATTCTGTAACCAGATATGAAGCCCGTAGTGCGTCATTTATAGACCCAACACATGAATGAGACTCCAGTTGTTTTTGGCTGTTTTGTAACTCCTCCAATTTGGATATAAAGAATGTAAGGGGCTTTTGACTTGCACTGGCATGCTTGGTGTTCAGGTGGCGACGTAAATAAGAGCTTCAGACTGTTAGCCAGAACCTCACTGCACACCGCGCACTGTGGCTTTGGGGAATCTGCGTTGCCAATCCAAGTGAAGCCCAGACACACATACTTTTCATCATATTTCCTCTTTTTTTCCCAGTCTGATGCTCACTCTCGTTTCCTCTCCGTTCCCCTCGCCTCCGATTCCTCTCTCTCTCTCTGTCCCTCTCCTCTTTTACGACTGATGGCTTCAGATGTCCCACCTGACAGTTTCCCCGATTTCAGCCAGTTTAGCATATTTGCATGAATGTTGCTGAATGCATGAAGTTCGCTGTTAGCTGACGTTAGCTGCACAAGCTAGGCTGGCTAGTGTGTACGACTGGCGGCAGGCGTTAAGTCTGCCGGAAGGAGCTCAAGTGCATTTATTAAATTGTACGTTTTTAATTTTAAATGTTACAAAGGGAATTTTTATAATTCATGTTTTTATTTTGTGAAAAATCCCACTTTTTAAATTATATATTTTTTTAATATTTAATATTACACCATCAGACCGCCATTACACTTTTCCTCTCGCGCAGCCCCTAGAGGCAGCTCGCGCACCCCCAGGGGTGCGTGCACCACACTTTGGGAATCCCTGGTCTAATAGGATACTTGTGTACAAAATTAAATTCAAAAGGAAAAGAACAAAGAAACAAAACAAAACAACGAGCTCATATTTTCTTAATAATATTAATTCATCTTAGATATTGAAATAATACTTGATAACATTCACTTTTTGAGTTATTTTGCAGAATACCCACAATATCTAGCCATACCTTCATCTTGCCGAGATCTGCGGTGCTGATTAGTCAGGAAGGTTGCCTTCTATTGGCTAGTCAGACTTTGTTCAACCAATCAGTGCTCAGAACGTCACAAAAAAGGTTGACGTCCGGTCCACCCCCTGAAACTGAACGTGCTGGGCTGTAAATGCTGACTGAAGAATGAGACTGCATTTATTTAGACTTACGTTCACCTGAGAAGAGACAAGGAAGCCTACATTTAGTTGAACGGTTCCTTGGGTCAGGTAATGTGCATGGCTCATAAGGTGAGCTATTCATAACATACTTTTTAAAACAATTTTAAAAAACGTGAAAATAATGAAGAGAAAAGTTTAGGCTCTGGTAAATTTTCCCAAGAAAAAACGTATGCAAATAGGCTAATATTGTCACAGTTGGGTTTTGCTGCGTGTGTTTGTGTGTGTCTCTCCTGATCATGCTCATTCTCTCCACCTGTGCAAAATCACCTGCCCCTGGCTTTTCCCTCTGCAAACCCCACTCATTTCCACTCACCTGCCTGCAATCCGCTCATCACCTCTCACATACTTATACTCCCCTGCTTGCCCTGCTCCAGTTGCCAGATTATAATTTGTTCCCTTTCCCTCCCCGTGGACTCTTCGCTCTCCTGTGGTTATTCCCTTGTGTTGACTCTCTGTGCCCCACAGTTTGTGTCTGTGCTTTTGGTGACCAAGGCGTTTTGTGACTTTGCCTTTTACTTTCAGGTTGGATTTTTCTCACTCCCTATTGGAGTTGTTTTTGGTTTCTAATTTTGTCTGCTTGATGCTCAGTAAAGACCTTTGCATCACACCTCCCCTTGTGTCCTGTGTCTAAGTCTGCGCCTGAATCTCTGTTCCACTCCTAAACCACACGGTAAACCGTGAACCGTCACAGTATAATCTGGCCATGACAGACTCAGCAGACCACCCTTTTGTGAGCGCCGCACTATACCGATTGGACCCACTTACACTTAGGGAGATATGCTGGGCCAGAGGAGGGCCTCCAGGGCTGCTGAGCTTCCAGCGGGCTAGCCTCAAGCTAAGCCGCCTGTTAGCCCCTGAAAAGGAGAGACATGGGAGGAAGGGTCAATTCCCTGTTCCCGCTGGGCCGCAGTTTTCCCCAGCTCCCCGTGTCGGGCCAGGGGAGGGCCTCTGAGCATCCAGAGGGCTAACCTGGAACTAAGCCGCCCTGTCACCCCTAAGAAGAGGAAGGGTCAGATCCCAGTATCAGCCACTGCCGTCTCCGAGCCGCAGCGGACTCCTGTTCCAGTCGCTGTCGCCTCCGAGCTACAACGGGTTCCAGCTCCGGCCTCCGCGGGGCCACAGATAACTCCAGCTCCCCGTGTTCGGTCGGCGATCCCTGACCTGGCCGCTGCCATCTCCGAGCCGCAGGCGCTCCCAGTTCCTGCCGCTGCCGCTGTTTAAAATAAAAACATGAATATGTGAACCTGTGTCGTATTTCAATACTACGGTATTGAATGCACAATAAAGAGGTATTCATGGGACGAGGCCCAGTTTAATATAAAACACAATTTTATACAATATATATAAAGTCGGGGGTCCCTGCTCCATCTCTATCAGTTTGGGGGTCCTTGACCTGAAAAATGTTGAAGACCCCTGTGGTTAAATCATTCGTGCTTCTTGTGTAAATGTAATTTGCTGTTGTATCTTATCCTTCATTATGTATATTGAAATACATTTGAATGCCTGTACACTTTGGTTTGTGTTAGTAGCATTTATACTGATATACTAGATGTTAAGTACTTACAAAGGCACTTACTTTTTGTACTGTTTGTGCTCTTTTTCAGTTTTACAAAAATATTACATATTTTCCACCATTAAACCTTGCCAAATACAACAACATGTCTGTTCCTTGGAGGATACGGTGCTGGGAAATATATTGTCAAGCTGGCCGTATAGCTGAAAACTACGTTTGACTAAAACAACTTTTAGTGAGGACAGCATAAAAAGAGTTCAGCCCAGGGCAGGGATTCCCCTTGTTGTCAGCCCACTCCACACCAGCAGAGGGAGCTTTAGCGGTATTAATACAAGTCGCACAGCCCTTCCTGTAATCTTCCTGGTTCAGCATAATTGTCCATAAGCTTTAATGCATACAAGCTGCACACAGGCCCTTCAAGCTAGGCTTCAGTCAGGTCTGTCAACTCAGCATATGAGGGGGTGTGGGGGGAGAAATAAAGAGAATGCATCTGGAGGGATGTCACATTGGCAGCACATGACAAGGCGGCAGAGGAAGCACTGAATTGTGTGACTGTGAACATTTGCACTGTTTGTCCGTGTGCTCGTAGATGGCGAGCAAACACCTGTCGAGGGCCGAGGCGTTGGCGTGTCCAGGCTGCAGGCACGGCTGCCACGTGATGCTCTACTGTGACACGAAAACTCTGCTGTTTGGGAGCATCCCCATCCGACACATCATACTGGTGAGGAAGAGTCACTGTTTGTGTGTGTGTGTGTGTGTGTGTGTGTGTGTATAACAGCTTTTGTCATTTCCCACAGATGCAGATGCGCTTTGACGGTCTGCTGGGTTTCCCTGGAGGGTGAGTCTTTTAAAAACAAAATGAAAAAAAATCCTTTTATGAGCACAGGTACATTTAGCGCAGGTTTCGTAGCCTCTCCCTTTCTTCAGAGAGTCAGCCCCATCAAAAGATATAAACCTGTGCAGCGCAGAACAAACACTCACCCATTTTCACTGGAGCACTCAAACAACAAGGATGAACTGAACGTATGAGAAAATACTCTTGACAGGTTCTTCTGTAAGATGCCTTTATCTTTCTATATAAAAATAGACTCAAAATAACTGTAACTGCCAGGCACATACTGCTTTATTAGTATTCAGCTCAATATAAATCACTTGTGCCTTTTGTGTCTGTGATTTACGTCTCTGCCAGAAATTTGCCAACACTGTGAAATTATGTAACGCGGCGAGAAGAAAAGTCTGGGAAAAAAACCATGACGACATGCAAATGAATAGTCAGGAGCAGCACTATCCCAGTTTACATGCACTACGTATTGTATACAGTATATTACATGTACTAATTGTATAAATATACTGCGTTTGCAGTTAGTATAGAATAAAATCTTTACACTTAACCGTTTTATACTTACAGGAAAGGATACAATACGTGCTCCAATGCGTGTTAATCAAACTGCGCATTTGGAACGTCACTTCAAGTGAAACATCCCAAATACACAGCAAAGTGCTTAAGATGTAATGGATGGATCATGTTGAAATTTGGTTCAGACATCGGTGGTTTCCCTTCTGGATTAATGTAACATTTTAAAATACTTAAATTACATTCCCATCAGCCTCCGCTGCACTGTGTTTAGTGCTGACAGAGCGCTACAGGGACGAGGTATTTTTGCAGGCCAACCCCGGAAGTTAGCATCACACTGGTTCCCCTTCGACAAAAAGTCAATGGGATTTTTCCATTGGCTTTTTGATTATTGCAGAAAATAATCTCTGTGGAAAACAAACGTTTATGATAGTCACACGTTTTGTTCAGTAAGATAAACTTCACCAATGAACACCACTTTTATGATTTTTGAAGTGTTAAATGCCATCGCCAAAAGTAAAAAAAAAAATCTAACGTTAGGCTATCAACAAACTACACCACGAGGCTGTAAAGGCGAACTAGTCGGTGGGATGCTGTTTAATAGTCTCATTTGGCCACTTGTTAGCAACCGCCTTTTTTAAAGACATAAAAGCTTCAAAACTCACAAGAGGGGTCTATTTACTGACATATTTCATATCTCGGAACAAGATGTTAAAATCTCTGAGAGACGAGGAAAAAATAAATGCTGACTCATTTCTGAAGCACTGTCAGGGCAAATGTTAGCATGCTAACAGGCTAAACTAAGGCGGTGAACATGGTCAAACATTATGCCTGCTAAACATCAGCCTCAGTGTTATTAGCATATTAGCATGCTGATGATAGCATTTAGTTCAAAGCACCGTTGTGCCTAATTACAAACTTCTAGAGCTGTTAGCATGGCTGTAGACTCACCACACACTGCATACTGGAAACCTGCTTCAGGACATCATCAGGACACAGCGCAGCACACATTTCACACAGTTCCCAGTCAATCACTGGGTTAACCTTTCAGGGACATTTTCCGAAGTTGAAAGATGGCGGTAATGTAATTGTTCTTGTATGGAAGCCAACAATATAAAACTCAACAGAAGAAGAAGACGACGGGCTGTGGTCGGCCAAATAGTCCAAAAAAAATGTATTCCTATGTCCTAACCACTTCTCCTTGACCTCAAGGATGTTATTGATTGCAGATGTTATTGATTGCCAAATGGTGTGTTGCTTTAATTGTTGCTGCGGCAAGGAATTGTGGGACAGCATCCCCTTTCCTTTGGTAAAGGATGTTCCAGTGTAACCATAGACTGTATGTAAGAAGTGGACGTAGTCATCGTGACGTCACCCATTGGTTTGTGGACTAACGTTTTGAAGCCTCGGGTTCGGCGATTTGGCCGTTGCCATCTTGGAATATGGCTATTGCCATGTTGTGGTTTTTTGCAACCGAACGGAAGTTACCATATTTGGAATGCGGAGAAGTGACGTAGTGGCGCCGTATACTGCTTTATGGTCTATTTTAATCTAAATGGACCATAATTTACTAAATGAACATCATGCTGTATTGAAAAAGTCTTGAAACTAGAGATTGAGACCAATTGATTTTATTTTGTAACGCCCAAAATCACAAATCTGCCTCAGAGGGCTTTACAATCTGTAGACATGCGACATGTGATTCGTTAGTAATATGCATTAATGGGACATGAATTCATACAGAAGGAGAGAGAGAAGAGGAGAGAGGATCTCAGTTTATCCTAGGAAGTCCTCCGGCAGTCTAGGCTTATAGCAGCTTATCTAGGGACTGGACCAAGTCAAACCTGAGCCAGTCCTAACTATAAACCTGAGCCAGCCCAAACTATGAGCGTTATCAAAAAGGAAAGTCTTAAGCCTACTCTTAAATGTGGTGAGTGTGTCTGCCCCCCGGACTGAAGCCGTAAGCTGGTTCCACAGAAGAGGTGCTTGATAACTGAAGGCTCTGGTTCACACCCTACTTTTTAAGACTAATAAACTAGAGTAACATTATATACAATGTTTCCTGAGTTAATAAATCAAGTGAGAAGTAGTGTCATTTTTTCATAGACAATCAGACTTCTTTTTGCAACCGGTCAGTAGAGAGAAAGTTTTAAGACACTTCCTCATTGAGTTCACTCAGCAGAACCGGAGGTTGCCGCCTGGCTGCCACTCAGGTACTTCTGGGTTATTTCACTCAGTTAGGAACCTTCCGAAGCCAAAAATACTATTCGGACGCAGCCGGAAGTATGTGTACAAGGCGGAAGACGTCTCTTATTATTTTCAAGAACAAGAAGTGCTGGAAGCTGTATTCTACAAGTTTGCGAGACGAGTCAAAGTCACCCACGAAAGCATTGGCACAAATAAACCATAAACAAGTCGCGGATTAAAATATGTCGCCGGCAGAGTCGTGATTCGTTCGCTCGCTCCACACAAAAGTGTGGAGCGAGCGAACGAATCCCTGAATGTCGATCCCTGGCTCCCATTCACACACGAGCCCATGAGGGAAATTCTGACAGAATCCCCCCCAAAAGAATAACTTGACGACGCCGTTGAGATGCGCCGTCGTTCTCGTGACTCGAGCCTCAGCACCACCTCAGCCAGCCCGAGGAGTCTCTGAGGAGCAATGCAGCTGACATCGTTTGTCAACTTTCATCTCTGATCCCGACCTTTGACCCCGCACTCCCACGCCGCAGGTTCGTCAACCCTTCGGAGGAGTCCCTGGAGGCGGGGCTCACCAGGGAATTGTCGGAGGAGCTGGGCGTGGCTCTTCCGATACTGGAGGAAGATCACGTGGACTCGTGCTACGCCCCTCCTTCCTCCTCTTCCTCCTCCTCCCCCAGTGTCATCACTCACTTCTACGCAAAGAAGATGGAGGAGGTGCAGATTAGGGAGTTGGAGAGAGCCGCAGTGACCACGGCAACGGATCATGGACAGGAGGTAGTGGGCGCGCGTGCGTGTCCTTTTCCTTCTAGAATCACCGATTGCAGCCATTAATCTGATCTCATGCTCCTCATCACCTGTTGTCTCTCTCGCTGCAGGTTCTAGGGATGGTCCGAGTCCCTCTCTACACCATGGAAGACGGGGGAGGCCTCGCGCCGTTCCTTTCGCACTCATTCGTCTGCAATGCCCGCTCCCAGCTGGCCGACACCTTGCTGCGCCTCCACCTAATCGCCCCGGAGGAGCTGCAGAAGGCCGTCGCGTGCTCGCTGACGATACAGGCGCGCGCCGCAGAGGAGCTGCGGGCCGCCCTCGAGTCGGCGGAGGAAAGGAGGATGCTGCTTTGAAACGCCACCTGCACGTGCACCACCAGCACATCCACATAAGCGCGCAGATCGCAGTTTGTCACATCACAATCCACCGCCTCACGCATCAAACTGTTTGGAGGAACTTTGCTCCACCATTAATGCAAATAAAACTTTTTTTTACCATAATTTTCATTCCTGTTGCTGATTTAAAAAAAACTGAAATGATATGAGGTGGAAGGAACCGTAACAACCTAATCAACACTTTAATTACATTTTGATGATTCCGGTAGGGATTTCGATGCACATCAAAATCTTTCAAATGCAAAACAGCAGGCAACAAAAAAAGCGAGCAGAACCATGAGACATTGCGTTACTGTGCTACCTTGTAGGTAATGCACGAGCACCTCGTGGTGGTCCTCAAGAACCAAGATCAAAAGAGGGCAGCGCTCCTTTTAAATCAGCTTGAGGTCCGTCTCTGTGCTGCTCGGTTCCATTTATGAAGCTATATTGGCGGCTGCGCACCGTGCAATCCGAGGATTAATTACGTCCGTGACATACAATACGGCCTGTGGGCGAAGATTTGATTCCGTTTTAAGTGCACCCTTGGTGTGCATATACACGCCTGCACCAGATGTTCCTAACCTCATTCCCGGGCAATATAGCCTGGCAGTGAGCAAAGAGCAGAGACACGACGCTGCCTAATGTTCATCATACCTACTGTTAGCGTACAATGTACAATCCATACACTGTTTTTTTGTTGTTGTTGCAGGTGAATCAACCGGACATGTTGCATATAATACATGCAAAACACAGGGTTTATATTTGAGCCAATGCACTTACAGTCAGTGTGACAAATCAGCCCTCCGTGTCTGATAAATGGGATGCAGAATGTACCTAATATTCAGCTTATTGTTATATAATAGCTTTGTTATCGATTTAACCGGGACAGGTACATCCGTCATTCATCTCAGCAGCAGCAGGTGTTGATAGAATGAGTGATGCAGGTCGGAATCATTGGTGAAGGAGTGACTGAACGCCTGTCTCTCGATCAGAGTGTTTTTCTTCACAGCTGTCAAAAGGTGAAAAAAAATAAAAGATGCACAACATCCGGCTCAACAGACAGGAAGCAGAGAGGAGACCGGTTATTAACGAAAAACACTTCTATGGTTGTGTTTAGATGCGGGTCTGTGTGTGTGTGCGCGTGTGCGTGCATGGCAACGGTTGCACCTCGCAGGATGCTGTCATGTGATGGTGTTGTAAAGGGGGCGAAGAATACAAGGTCATCAGAAAAACATTGCGAGAGAGAGAGAGAGATGGATGGAAGGCTGGAGCGAGGGAGGGAGAGCGGGATGCTGAGGGAGAAAAGGCAGTGTATTCATAGCAGCAGCGGTATTTATAGCCGCCCGGAGGAGAGGGGAGAGCAGGGGGGCGTGGTTTGGGCCGCGGCTCTCGCACTGCTGCTTCACGAGGCGGAGAGGGAGGGATAGGGGAGGAGAGAGCGAGAGAGACAGAGAGAGAGAGAGGGGAGGCTATTTGGCAGGAGAGGGAAGAAAGGCGAGAGGGAGGGCTGTTTTTGAGTGTTTGTGTGTGTTTGCCTGAGAAATGAGAGAGAGAGCGCGAGAGGGAGGAGGGTACTGAGCTGAGAGAAATCTGTCAGATTCAAACACACTGCTCTCTGTGCGCGTGTCTGTACGTGTGTGTGTGACAGAGAGAGAGGTATGAGAGGAGAGGAGGAGGAACAGATAGAAAGACAGCAGAGGAGCATGAAGTGAGGTACGTACGGCTGCCACGCTGCTCGTGAATCCAATAACAACCTGTGTGTTCGTGTAGCCTACAGTGTGTATATGCGCGCGTGTGTAAAAGTGTGCGCATGCTAGTGCATGCTAGTCTGTGTGTTTATATATAGTTTTCTAAAGGCGCGTTGTGTTCACTTGTATGGGTGGGGGTGGGGGGGGGGGGTTCTAAGTGGCCAAATGGATGCAGACTGTTATCAATTATGTAATATGTGTGCACCATTTCTAGTGTTGATGATGTGTGTGTGTGTGTGTGTGTGTGTGTGTGTGTGTGCGCGTGTGCGTGTGTGTGTTTACATGCTGTGGTGTTTTGCGTGGCCATTGTGTGGAGCGCCTTGACCATATGGGGTGGTTTACTGGTGTATAACTCAACCACCCCTCAACACCACTGACAGCTAATTCACGTTCCCTTATTATACAACATAATGAAGAGCAGAGTCTCCTTTGTGCCGTTGGTTTTAGCAACACACTGCGATGGTAATGTGACACAGCATCCTGGTCATTGTGAAAGCTCTCTGTGACTTTGGTTATTTTAAACCTATACTGGTGCTTAGATTGTGAGCGTACTGGATTTTAATCATAGAAAATGCAGCTCACAGGTTATAGTGTACTTTTTACAGAAAAACAAGTCCCGTCTCAGGGTCCACGATGCAGAGCCCCCCCCCCCCCACCCCTGAGCTCACACAGCCCCCGCTGCATCAGAACAACAGAGAAACCAGTTGTTGTTGTTTTACACAAACTCCTCAAATTGAAAAATAGCCAACAAAAGAGGCATTGTCCTCTTTGTACCAGCGAGGAACAAAAGTGTGTATTTGTTTCTTTTCTTTGTTTGACCCTGCACATGCATTGAGGTGCATGAAGCGATGCAGATTCTGATCTGAATCCAAGATGGTTTATCCGGTGTCTCCCTTACTTCTCAAACACCTGCATCTTCGCTGAAACCTTACAATTTAGAAACACTTCTCCTCATCAAACAGCCGGAGGCGTACTACTCGTCCGCAAGAGTCCAAAGTGTTTCAAATAACATTAACTTCAAGCTCGTGGAGGCATGTGAGAAAAAAGTTTTCTTCAAAATTCAAGATAACATAATGTACAAAAGGTCATTTTGTTGTTGACGTGTTCCTTTGAACATGACATTTGAAACAACACGAGCAGAGATATGACATTTCTTTTCCTCCTGTAACTTCTTTTACTTCAGTAAAAACAGAAATAACACTGTGTAGAAACACCACAAACATCTTTGCCAAAATAAGAACATACATATTATCAAAATATACTCTTAACTGCCTAAAGTGAAAGTACTCATCATGTAGAATGGTCCATGTCAGAATAATGTATATTAGTGCTTTACAGCCATTGATGCATTCATGTGTGTGAACATCACTGTAATGCCATTTTAATCCGTATCTAACAGTCGTAACTGGCAACTAAAGAGATCAGATATGTGTAGTGGAGTAAAAGTATGGATAAAATAGAATGAATTAAGATATGACAGGATTCACTCATACGTCCTGTAGTACAGTAGGAGCTGGGATCAGAGTTGGCAGTAGAACAGCATCTGAATTGACCTCCACTGAGCGCTGTCCTGGGGAAAGTGCTGGTGGAGAAGTGGAGGTTTCAGCAGGGCATGTGGACCCAGATGTGGCCAACCCGGCGGCCCCTCTGACCCTCACAGTGTCCGACTGTCCGAGACTTTTTTTTTTCCTCATTCATGCTCTCCGCCAGGACGCACAGGTATGCATTCTGTAAACATTACCCGTAAATGTTCCTCTACATCCATTTTTTTTGCAGTCTGTCCGATACAAACTGCCCTCAGTGCCATTGCAATTCAATAGCATGCCAGAATCTGAAAGGCACCTTATCAACCACAATGCCAAATAGTATTAAATCCCACCCTTTTTCTTTATAAATGTTGCGTCGCTGGTGGCCACACTTCTCTTAAATGTGATGCATTACGTTGCCACCTTGAAAGCAGTCTGTCTGTGTATGAGTGGGTTTTGGCACTGAAGGAAACCGGGACTAAGCCGCTGCTGAAGACTTTCTGTGAGATTTGCAGGTACAGAGTAATTCTCTGCAGTTGGTCCGCGGGTAAGAATACCTGTGGCAGCATGCAACAATATGGTTTCCTGTTTTGCTGTGGTGGCAGCTGAGAAGGATGTCGAAGACTGCAGAGAGACTTTGGCGAGAAGCAAACTTTTGTCAATGGTGTGACGAGTTTGGATTTAGCCACTTTGCGTGGCTAATTTTGCATCGGCCTCAAAGCTCACGAGATTTACCTGTTGGCTGTGTGAGCTGCTTTTTCAGACTTGCCTGGCAGCCGACGAAGGAGCTGACGATTCAGTTCCCATCTTCTTGAGGTTTCAAAGTGGATCAGAATCGGTGTTTTGAAGTGGCGTTGGAATCTGATCGGTTGTGTGTATTCAACACGTTCTCGTTCCAACCCGTCGCATACTGAAGCTGTCAGGGTCGCTTTCTAACGCACGGTCACAGTAAACACGTGTGTTAACGTTGTGAATTCAAACAAACACCATTTGGTTAGGTTAAGGAAAAACATCATGGTTGGGCTTAAAATAAGTACGTAAACTTAGGTTTAGGCAACAAAACCACTAAGTTAGGTTCAAGCAGCAAAGCAGCAAAGCAAAATGTTTTGGAAAAACACCAACATCACCAATGAGAAAATAACCGGTCTCATTTTTCTAGTCGCCAATCGGAGCATACTGAGCTTTTTTTGTGATGGGATCTTAAAGAAACAGGCGCTAAAACGGAGCGTTTCAGACAAAGAGTGAATACAGGTAGAGTCAGACCGACAGGATGAGAAAAATAATGTGTTTTTTGAACAATAAAGCACGTAAACATGTTCTTGTAGAAACCCCAAATACAAGTATGAACCTGACAATGAGCTATAGCTTTCACTGGAGGGACCTACAACAATATTGCCAGACACTGTATAGCCATCCAGATAACATAATTAAAAAAGAAAAGAACGGACATGACAGATGCTGTTGCTCTACACGTCATAATGAGTTCTGTAGATCACAAGCTGCTGTAAGCTGTGACTTTTGACAGCACAGGTCTGGTCTGCCGTTTGTTATTAAAGCTAATTCCATTACACTTCATGTCGGCGCTACACCTACAGTAAACTCCCCCACAACAGGATAACAGTGCACATACAGTATGCATCATAATGAAGCTTATGTTTTCAGTTTGGTTCGTTGGTTTGTCTTTTTGCCAGCAGGAATATTGAAAAACTACTGGCCTGATGTTCATGAAACGTGTTGGAAGGGTGTAGCCAAAGATATAGAGTAGGAGTAGAAGGGACATTCAACGTTGCAGGACGGTCAGAGTGGCAGCCATTTTTAAAGTTTAACAACTTAATGCTCCACACTCTTGTCACAGCATAGGAAAGCTATCATTGCTATCACCGGATGACAACTTAGTTCAGCTCATTTTCTGTAACCAGTATGCCATTTAAGTATCGTAGCTAGCTAGCTAACTAGCCAGCTGTCCGCTAGTCAGCTAGCTAGCTTGTTAATTCAACCATGCTGTAATTTACAGAAAACCAGCCGAACAGCAGGCTGGTAGCCAGTGGCACGGCCCCTTCACCTCGCTCCCCAATCGCTCCGGAGAAGGTCAAGCTACCTAGCTAACTAGCCAGCCACCCGGCGAGCTGCGACAACCCTTTATGGCCCCACTGACACGTGTTGTCACCATAACAACTAACAGCAATCGCCATTTTCTTTCGTTCTAGTCTAACGACCATTGAAGACAGTTCAATGTCCGTTCTACTCCTTTTTATATTTCTACTTGTGCAGCCAAGGCATATACACACATTCATTTCCACTCATGGAAACGGCCCTGGCAGAGGTCTGTGCACTTCGAGTTCTTTCATTCATATATTTTCTTGTCTGCTTGATTGTTCAAAGCCATTTTGTTTTCAGTAGTCCTCCGATGACATTTATCCTATCCTTCTTCATTGTGTTCTGCCACCTGTTGTTTATCTCCCTGCTTCCTGCTGCAGCATAAATGGCAACACGCATCTCCTCCCAGTGGTGTTTTAGTCTGTAAGAGGCTCAGTCCATCGGTTAGACGAGTGTCACACCTGACTCTACCTGACTTGTGTTCAGAGCAGGGCACGTATGGCTGTAGTACGTCTCACAGCACGGGGGAGCATAAGATCATGCTCAACACTCTCACGCACCCCTTTTTAACATTTCAGCGCTTAATCTGCGATCGCACCGCGCCGATAAGGATGCGCCTGTGTGCGTGCTGTCACAGCTCACTGTTTCCCCAAAAGTACAACTTTCCAGGAAGTGAGATCATCTGGGCGAGGGTCCCGTTGACACCCATGTGTTAGCAGCGGTTGGGCTTTGACCCGTGGTTCGCAGGGATCGGGGACAGTTTTATTCCCAGCTGTTGAGAAACAATGCAGCTGTAAGAATTTGCAAGAAAAAAAAGGCATTTCTGCAAAACACATGATGCGAGATAACGTCTTGTATGGTGACCGGCTCAGCGTAGCACAGTGTGGTTGGAAATCCCCATATGATATCGGTCATAACATCAAACACAATATTCCACTTGTGCTACTGCGGCTTCGTGCTCCGTTTCTTTTCCTTCAGAGGAAATTAGCAGAAAATCCCCTTAGCAGCAATACGGATCCATCGCATTTGTCGTCAATCTACTTTGTATTCAATTTGTGCGCCACACGACCTCCTCTTTCAGTCAATGCCCTTGACTTTTAAGTATGAAATACTGTTCCCAGATAACCTCCATCTCTCTGCCCCCGTTGCCCTTTTTGCCCCCCCCCCCCTCCCCTCAATCAGCCTTTTCCCCCGATATTTCGCTAAAGCTCTCACAACCCCCTCCTCTCCGCTCCTCAGATCATTTACATTCGCTTTGTTCTGCTCAGATTAAGGTCGCACGCTGATGAAGGCCTCCGAAGCCTCCGAGGTCTCAGTCTCATGTTCGGAAACATCTCTGAACATGCACTTCTCTATTTGCTCGTAGTTCTGATACCGTCACTGAACAGTGTGTTTGCACCACATCCACCGCACAGCGTTTTGGAAGAGGAAATGACAGGTATTCAATTGCAGCAATATCAGCACCTGAGTAGTTCTGAGTGAAAGACTTCAGTTACGATGAAACCGATACATGCAACAGCTTTCTGCTGTTAAAACAATGCCCTCATGCTTTCAAACCTCCATCCACGATATCACGTTTTTCCCGCCGCGCCGAGGCTTATACAGGAGACCCTGTTAGGCCACATTAAATCTGGCTGACGTTGGAGGGAGTGTGTATCGCTTCAGCTACCGTTGTGGGTTTTAACCCCAGAGGCTGATTGAGGAACAAAGTTTCCAGTGAAAGCGACACATTTTGGCACTCGTTGCAGAGGCCTGACACCCTTTGAGAAACTGACACAGGATGTGGGACATGAAGTTGCCACTGTCTGTCTGTCTGTGTGTGCGTGTGCGTGTGCGTGTGCGTGTGCGTGTGTGTGTGTGTGTGTGTGTGTGTGAGAGAGTGTGTGTGTACTTGCACTTGCCTGCCTGTGTGAAACTAAAAAGCAAGACACAGTATGTGTGTGTGTGTGAGAGAGTGTGTGTACTTGCACTTGCCTGCCTGTGTGAAACTAAAAAGCAAGACACAGTCTGTGTGTGTGTGTGTGTGTGTGTGTGTGTGTGTGTGTGTGTGTGTGTGTACTTGCACTTGCCTGCCTGTGTGAAACTAAAAAGCAAGACACAGTCTGTGTGTGTGTGTGTGTGTGTGTGTGTGTGTGTGTGTGTGTGTGTGTGTGTGTGTGAAGTCCCCTTTTCAGTACAGTTTACGCTGACTAATACACAACCATGCAAATGCCTGTGTCTTGTGCGATGTAAGCATTTAGTCATGTGTAGGACTGATTTGCTAAATCTTTGTAAATGCAGGCTGGCTGGGCTTTCACTATCCACTGCACACAGATGTTTTTATTGCCTCACAAAGCTAACATTCTCACTTACCAGCATCCAAACTGTTTAAGTCATTTAAAAAAGATGGCATACTCTGCCCTTTAAAGGGCTGCTCCGATGATTTATAATGAACTTCCACATAGTTGGAAGCCTTGCGTTAGAGAGATTAAAAAAAACAGAGCAGTTGAAATTGACGCAGCAGAGGCCAATATATCCTCATTCGTCCCTATTTGTGTCCCACAAGTTCTTGAGCCTACACTTCCCATAATGCATCTGAATGCCTACTGTCATTACGCACACTCTGCCTGGTAAACACCAATGTCTTTTGAATTGATTGTCACAGCTGTACATTTAAAGGTCCAATAGAGTTGTGAAGTGCACAGAGCAGTGTTGGGCGCCCCTGGCTCGGGTAATAAGAGTCCCATTCATTTTCTGAACCCAAACTTGTTGTTATTTCCCTCCGGTCTCTCCTTTGTCCTCTTGCCTCTGTGCTTTTATAAAGACCAGGGACACACGCACATTTTGCCGCTCAAATTTGAAACATTTGTAATTTGCATGGATGTGTCTTCACTCTCACTTCCTGGAGTATTCTTATCCAATTCTATATTTTTGTTGATTTTATATGCAGTTACGCTGCCTCAAGGTTTGCCATGTAGAGTAGTCTGAACACAGAGTCAGTGCCAAAGATGCACAAATATGTTACAAAATACCCGGTTCTTTGATAAAAAGTCGAGACTGTGTAGATATAAAAAGAATTTGTTGCCTGATGTCCTTGACTCTATTTGTATAAAAGTTTAAAAACTGCTCAGACACCTCTTGTGAGGCGTCAGTAATATGACGGGAGGAGGGGATGACCGCTGAGTCGATTATCTTAAATAGAATTCTCGGATTTGAGTGATTTGCTGAAATTAAGTTGGAGAAGAAGGAAGTTCTTGCTTCATTGCATCTTGCCAACTCTTGTAAAATAGATTCTTTCCATTTTCGTTCCTTTCTCCTACAGCCTCTCTTTAAATCACGGGTGCTTTCATTTAGCTAGGGCTGGGCTGTTATATCTGACCTTTTGTCTTTCAGGGGGGCAACAGAGTCCAGGACAGTCTGACAGGTTTGATCAAAAAGACCAGCTCCTCTAAGTTATAATGAGGATTAAAGGCAGTTCAAAAAGCCGTGGTAAAATGCTGAGAGAACATGCTCGCAGACATAGAGTTAAAAACCATGTGAAGTATGAATAACTGGTCGAGGATGGAATACAACGGCTTTGTGATCAGACACACAGATATCCTTTGTCTCAAAGCTGTCAGGGCTGAGACCACAGTAAAGAACCAGGTCGAGGGCGTGACCCTTTGAGTGTGTGGGCTCCTGTACAACCTGACTGAGCTCAAAAGATTCCAGCGTATCCATAATATCAGTGACAAAAGCCTGTGAAGGGCAGCAGACATCTATATGTTAAAATCACCTAAAATAAGAATTTTGTCATACTTTGATGTAAAATGGGATAGTAACTCACCAAAGTCTTGGATATAAACACTGTTAGGGGGGTCTGGGCGGTCTGCAGATTCATAAAATGATCACTGGATCTTCAGAGTTTACTGTAAAACCAAGTTGTTATTACATTACAGTCATTTAGCGCTTTTATCCAAAGCGACTTACAATTCAGATCCTATCACAGCTACGGGAGCAATTTAAGCGTCTTGCTCAAGGACACATCGACATGCGACTAGTGGAGCCGGAGCCGGGGATCGAACCATCGATCCTCCGAGTGACGGTCGGCCCTGCTATCCACTGATACATTGTCGGATATTCTTGCATGTTTCTATGTTGAGTAACTGTTGAGGAGATCATGAAAGTAAAAACTTTATTTTTCTTCCCGAACCCGATTAGGCATGACCCGGGCCAGGCTGTAGTTTGTTTCAATTCCTCCCCTTGAATCCAGTTTCCCAGCGTTGTTTTTTTGTCTGCGTGGACCACGTAGTCGGAGAACGCTGTATTGTCAAATTCTTTCAAAATATCATGACTTTTATTCTTTGTCTGTTAATATGGATCATCAATGATCATCAATTAGTATCAGCGGCAAAAATCCGGATCTCTAGAAGTTATATTTGCTCCCTTGTTTCGTTTGTGTTGATCCGTGATACGATCCGAACCGTGAGAGGACACAAAGCACCTGTGAAAAACTGTTATTACATCAAGAAGGTCAGGACCCACCGTTGATCACAGGCCAGTCTTACGTGGGTCACACAAGAGGCTTTACCACATCCTACTGCCACTCCTTGACCTTGCTGCAGTTTGTGTAAAAAATCAGAATTGGAGACATTTGCTCGTGTATTTGAAGATTACCGCAATGGACGTCGCAAACCCCCGACCCCTCGAAGCGTTGAATATCCTTCACTACTGCTGTTACTCATCACCTCTCATCTTCCCATCCCCCACCCTTCCTTCCCTCACATCCACATCACGTTGCCCTCTTACTGTCCATTCGGTGCTGTCCCAACCATATTAAACCTCTCTTCTCTGGTGTCACTGTCCCTTTCTGTCTCGTCGTCCTGGCCTCATTCCCCCCCCCCCCCCCTGGCTCTCTCATTTTCCCACCCTGGTCAACCCTCTGCTGTATTCTTCTCACCCCCTCATCTTCTAACCCTCTGTCTGCTGCTCAGGCCAGTTCACCTATGGATCAGCATCCCCGCCAGAAACCTAAGGGATTCCACCAGCGCATCGACCCAACCGACATCCCTGTGGAGCGCAGCCAGGCGACACCAACGCCGATGCGCCGCACGCAGCCGTAGAGCAGCGAAGGGACGAGGGGGGTCAGGGGTGAAAGAGGTCGCAGACGGACAGAGCCGGAGCAGGCGGGAGGGGAGACTACAGGGGGAACCGGGACATCGGAAGGTCTCATCAGTGACAGGGGACCATCTGGGGCTCGAAGATGATGACATCACATGTGAAGCTGAGGAGGGAGAAGGGCAGCCTGGCCGAGTACGAGTCGCAGATGAAAGGTGAGAATGTGTGTATCTCTGTGTTTTCGTCCGTGGCCTTGATGGCACACACACCTACATGCATGAATGCATGACAAAATATAGCACGCAGGAGTGTGTGCAGCTGCTCCACACGCTCGCCGAGCCCTGGACTCTCACTGAACGTATTTGTGCCCCGTGTTTGCACGTATGGACGCAACAGCACATCATCACAACCCCCCCCCCCCCCCCCCCCCGCAGAGTCTCTAGAAGCCAACAGGAGAGAGCAGCGTACCTCAATCACAGTAAAAAACATGAGCGTGACCGATGTTTTGGATTTTTCACATGACAACAGCAGTGTGTGTGTGTGTGTGTTTTTGTAGGGTGGCTCTCTTTACTGTACTACAAGGGTGTATTTATAGACGGTGTTAGTGATGCTGTCTCCTCACATCCAGTCAGCCCCGGGCCGTGTGCTCACGCAGAGACGGGAGAAGACGAGTAAATAGGAAAGAGAGAGGGAGCGCGAGGAGAGCTGGGTGGGCCGGGGAGCGAGGAAAGAAAAGAACGAGAGAGGCCGAGAACAGGTAAGAGAAGAAGAAGAGAGAGAGCAAAGCGAAGGCGGGGTTATTTGAGAGAGCGATGTTTGTATTGGCCTTTTCAAACCAAAGTGCAGCGGGTTGGATGCGTTTAAGCTGGTGTGTACAATGCATGGCCTCGTGTTGTACACTCACGCTCGCATGCGTGTATAATTGGGTTGTTACAAGCTGTGCGTACTAAATCGATACGTTGCCGTCTCAGTCAATCGGAAGCAAATGACAGCACGGATGGCGTTTTGTGAACTCTCATTCCCTGCTTGGGAAATGTGGTATTAGAAAAGACATTGTCGTATTTTCTTCTCATACTTCTAACGATAACTACTCATTAGATAAATTACTGCGCGAATGATCTGTTCCGTCGTGGATCCATGAGTGTCCCCAGGCGCCGTCGGTTCTCCCACAGGTGTGCTGTCTGCACGCGTTTCATTTGTAGACTTTATGCGCCTTATGTCTGCAAGAAGGAGCAGGTGTGATATGCATGCTTCTTTTTTTCATATTTTTAACAAGCCAGACGGAAAATACACACCCCGGAGTTCCATACATATTCATGCATATCCGCGTGTGTCATAAAATCCCAACTCCCAATGAGGATCGGTGATAGAAGCACTCAGATCCTGAGTAGAAAGTCCCACATTCAAAATCCGACTTAAAGGTCCAGTGTGTAGTATTTAGGGGGATCTATCAGCAGAAATGCAATATAATATTCACAACTCTGTTTTCATTGGTTTATAATGATAAAGCTATGAATCGTTCCCGTTAGCTGAGGATGGGCCTTTCACATCTACAGACGGAGCAGGTTCTCTTCCACGGAGTCCGCCGTGTTGCACCGCCATTAGTACTTGGCGATATGATATGATGTGAAAATGTCTATTGATTATATTTTTGCTGTATTGTTTCTATTGTGATGTCCAAAAACCAGCGTCCGAAACACTTTCATGGCAATACTTATGTCATTTGTTTGCATATATGGGCCGTTGTTTTGACTCAACCACCCACCGTTATAAAGTAGAGTGCGGATTTAATTAGCGGAGGTGTTTCACTCTCGGGTTACGTCATTATTGTTATTAGTTTGTAATAAGTCTCACACTGGTGGAATGCAGTCTGGTTCCATTCTGCTTCCAGTTGGCTGTACGCTCATCTTCACTTCATTGCGTTGTCCAGCATCCAGCAGCAAAAGGAAGTGCGGTGAAAGTAAGTCAGCCCCTCTGCAGACGACATGCTGGACTCAAGCACCAGTCTGCAGAGCTCTGAAGCTCCGCCCCCTACTGCTGAACAGAGTGCCGTTCGCTTGTTTATCCAATGTTTATTAATATCGAACGTGTCCTGAGTCCACATTCGCAGCGGCACTCCCTTTGGTCCCCATCTGTACACCCGCCAAGTGTGAAGTAAATCGGATGAACAAGTTCTCGTGACACGCGAAGGACACACAGACAGACTGACAGAGATTCCTTGCTTTATCGTTACCTTTCCGAATGTCTCCAGGGTTATAAACTCATTTACTTGAATAACTCTCCTCTTTCTCTCCATGTGTCTCTCTCTGTCTGTCCATCTCTGTCTGTCCCTGTCTGTGTCAGACCTGCGGGCCCAGCTGACAGACCAGATCAAGATTTTAGACTCCCAGGTGGAGGTGAAACAGCAGCAGCTCTCAGACCTCTCTGAGTTTCTCCGGCGCCGAGGCGACATCGAGGCTGAATACGCACGCGCCCTTGACAAACTCACCGAGCGATTCACCCACAAGACCAAGAAGTAAGCGTGTCCACAGTATGTGAGGGAGTGTGCATGTGTCTCTTCTGTTCCTCAGGTGATTCTTAAAGTGTCTCATTAAGCTGTAGCTCAGCAAGGTTGTCTGTTTTTCTGCAGGAAGGAGCAGTGGGGTCAGTCAGTGTGTCAGGTCTGGTCTGTTTTGCTGACTCAGACTCGTCTGGAGAGCCGGGAACATGCGGCGCTGGGTGACACCTGCTGTAACACACTCACACAGCGGTTGGCTCACAGCACGGAGGATACACACCGTCTGCACAAACGGGTGAGTGGATCGTTGGTGGAGGGTCACATGCTCGCAGAAACAGACGCACTAGACATGCAAGACCTACTTTGAAGGGTTGTTACTCCTGTCCTTTGAGGTCAACTGCTCGCCTTGTTCAAAAGAAACACAGCAAAAGTGTATGGCCGGTACAACATGATGTAGTGCCCTCTGGAGTACCCTTCCAGTGGAGAAAACAAGGTGCAGTGCCATATAGGCTACCCTACATGCTAGAAACCATTACAATTATGTTTTAAGGAGTCTTCTTGAATAAGTCCTTTACTGTACACTTTACTACTCACTTCACTGTTATCACGTTACACGAATCAACAACTGAAATCACCCCCCTCTATCAGCTCTACATCCTCTACGCCAGGGATTCCCAAAGTGGGCTGCCTCTAGGGGGTGCGCGAGAGGAAAAGTGTAATGGCGGTCTGATGGTGTAATAATATTAAATATTAAAAAAAAATGTAATTTTAATTTAAAAACTGTCAGGTGGGACATCTGAAGCTATCAGTCGTAAAAGAGGAGAGGGACAGAGAGAGAGAGAGGAATCGGAGGCGAGGGGAACGGAGAGGTGCAGCACAGACAAATCGAGAGCACATCGGCCCATCGCGGAGTCAAGGTGAAAAAGAGGAAACGAGAGTGAGCATCAGACTGGGAAAAAAAAGAGGAAATATGATGAAAAGTATGTGTGTCTGGGCTTCACTTGGATTGGCAACGCAGATTGCCCAAAGCCACAGTGCGTGGTGTGCAGTGAGGTTCTGGCTAACAGTCTGAAGCTCTTATTTACGTCGCCACCTGAACACCAAGCATGCCAGTGCAAGTCAAAAGCCCCTTACATTCTTTATATCGAAATTGGAGGAGTTACAAAACAGCCAAAAACAACTGCAGTCTCATTCATGTGTTGGTCTATAAATGACGCACTACGGGCTTCATATCTGGTTACAGAATAGTGAGAAAGGGGCTACCGCACACAATCGCCGAAGACGTGAGCTTGGCAGCTGCCAGAGAGATGGTGGAATGTATGATTGGGGAGAAAGAAGCAAACAAGTTGGACATGATCCCGGTGTCCAACAACACTGTGTCGCCGCATCGATGCTTTGTCCGAAGACATCCTGGCTACATTAGTCGCTCATTAATTGTAAATTAAATGTGATAATCTGCCTCTGAGCCATGTGCGTGTGTGCTCGCATCCGTATTGCTCTTTAAAAGTGACGCCTTGTGTCACTGAAAGTTATTGAAACTTTGTTGCAGTGTTTCAGGGCGTTTTCACACCTTCAGTTCGTTTGCTTTGTTCTGATTCAGGGATTAATGTGATACAATGTTGCAGTTGCTCCTTTGTTCGGTTTGTGTTCACACTGCAACATTTAACAGCGGACTAAATCTTGTAAACAAATGCCACGCGCGAGCAAACTGTTCTCTCATTGGTCCGATTCTTATGCGGCTATGAAGGCTTAAAAGGCTCTGTTGCTTCTTTTTTTATTTTTTTTATTAAGGGGGGGGGGCGGGTGCGCGAACCCAGTCGGGATGTAGAAGGGGGTGCGCGGCCTAAAAAGTTTGGGAACCGCTGCTCTACGCCAAAGCACATCGATGCATAAATTATTGAAGACGGATTTCTGCCACATTCATTTTGTAACATAGCACACTCAAATAAGCCCAGATGTTAGTTGCCGGCCTGTACAAGTTGACACATAACTGAACTCAATGAAGTCTTCTTATCTGTCCCGGTACTGCAGTGGCATCTGCAGTCTCAAATATTTTACACAGCACACAGACTCAAATGACTGGTTGTCAGACACGCACTCTGTGCCTTCTCATCGTTGAAAAGTGAGCACAATATAAATTAAGCCACAACTGTCATTTCAGAGCAGCTCAGAGGCCCGACGCCAACCACAGCAAGCTTCTCCATTATTGCTGCCATCAAAGCAGTTCTATGCAGTTGTACAAACACAAGTGATGATGGCTTGATTAGAATAAACATGAGTGATGTTTAAAACAGGCCACTTCAGAAGGGGCTGCCTGAATTATGTTACTACACAAACTCATTTTACCCCAAAATAACTTTGATAAAAAGCCAAAGCCTCCAAAGCCCTTAAAAATAAGCAACATGCTTATTAACTTTATACGACACTACTTACTGTGTACTTCTACCTCAGAGGAAAACAATGTTGTACTACATTGTACAACTACTGCTGGTTACATTGCAGATTCAGATTTGGCTCACAAAATGTAAGAAGTCAAATATAATGCATTATTATTCGCTAAACTATCGAGCATCATATTACAATGAACAAAGTTAAGTAAATGTAAGTATATTATGCTAATAGCGCCTCTGTCTCGCCCTTCACTCGAAGTAAAACTCAAGAAAGAAAGTTTTGAGTGCTGTTAATAAAAGCTGATAATATGTCACTTGATTAGGCTTAATATTATATCTAGCCAGGCGCCAACCTTCAGTTCTGTCGAGTGAAGCCAATGCAGAAATGTCTTACACTTGCATTCTCTCTACTGACCACCAGGGGGTGACTCCTCTGGTTGTATAAAAGTCTATGAGAAAATGACTCTACTTCTCTCTTGATTTATTACCTCAGTAAACATTGTAAACATGAGTTTATGTCTCAATCTCTAGTTTCAAGTCTTCTTCAATACAGCATGATGTTCATTTAGTACATTATGATCCATTTAGAGTCAAACAGACCATAAAGCAGGGGATGCTTTAGGGCGGGCTTACTGTGATTAACAGGTCGCTGCCGCTACCAGAGCCGTACATCGTCTCTACGTCACTCCTCCGCATTCCAAATATGGGAACTTCTGTTTATTGGTTGCAAAAAAAAAAAAAAACATAATCCAAGATGGCGACGTCAAAATCTGCGAACTCAAGGCTTCAAAACATCAGTCCACAAACCAATGGGTGACGTCACGATGACTACGTCCACTTCTTATACACAGTCTATGTATTTTGCATCGATGTTCTCATCTTACAAGCAAGAAAGCTTAGATGTGTACATTCCAAAACGTCAAACGTTGATGACTGACCGAATGCCAAATGAGGTAGCCAGCATACGATTGAGGGACACGAGTCATGAGCCACGAGTCTCCGTGCAACTCCCAACCTGACATACGCTTGTTAGAGGGGGATGTAGTGTCAGTAGCTGAGTAGTGTATTAACTCTTGAATGTAAAAGTATTGAAATGGATCCCATATGATTTGAGTATAATGCGTACATTTCATCACCACTGCTCACACATTGAGCTGTGCTTTCATATAATATAATATAATACAATAGCAATTGGCAAGTCTCAAAGGTGTTTAAATATTCTTTACATTGCAGAGCAAAGAAGTTGGAATCCAGATGCAGGATGAGCTGCTGAAGGTCACCACTGAAATGCAGACGGTGAGCGTGTCGATATTGTCGTCTTTGCGTGCTATCATGACAAATGCATACAATGCTGATGTGGATGTCTCCACTATGTGTGCTACTGAAGGCTCTGAAGACGTACAACCTGTACCACATGGACTGTCTGACAGCCGAGGGGAAGCTGAAGGAAGCCGAGCGGTTGGAGGAGAGACACACCGGCAAGTCAGCCGAGCTCGGCCCCGGCCCATTGGGAGGGCAGAGGCGGAGCTCCGTCAAGAAGATGGAGAGATTGATGGAGAAAGTGAGTGTGTGTGTTGGCGTGTGTGTGTGAGTCACAGGAAGTCTTGAACTGGGGTTTTTTTCTCTCCCACAGAACAAACCCGTTCCTGTTGTTTTGTCTGAGTGTGTCAAAACGTAACTTACTTCTGTAAATGCATGTCTCTTTTAGGTGTGTGTTGTGAGTGAGATGGGGCATGTCGCGGTCGTCTGTGTTCTTACCTTCGCTCACTTTCCTCGTGTGTGTTTGTGCGTGCACAGAGGCACGGCAGAGTGCAGGAGAACCAGCTGAAGTGCACCAAGGCTCGTAACGACTACCTGCTGAATCTTGCGGCAGCCAACGCAGCCATGAACAAGTACTACCTGCAGGACATCAGCACGCTCATCGACGTGAGAAACATGAGATTTGCGTTGTGCGATTGTCTGTGTGTGCCATTTGGTGGTTTAGAGCTACCCAATTGTGCCACTCTCTCCTGTTATTATCTGAAGAAAGTAGATCTATTATGGAGAGAAAGAATAGTTTCTCTCTTTGTCCCACAATCACCACAATTAAAAACAATTCTTTCTCCCTTTCCCTCTCTGTTTTTACCTCTCTTCTCCATCATTTCCTGTCTTCCTCTCCTACCTCCCCTCCATTCCCGTTTCCTCCTCCCTTTTTCGCCCTACCTCACCGCCCCCTTCCATCCCCTCCTCCCCCGCTCCTGGCAGTGCTGCGACCTGGGTTTCCATCTGTCCGTGGAGAGGGTGATGAAGTGCTACCTGACCAGCAGGGGGCGCATCCAGAAGACGGAGGAGATGGGTCTTAAGCAGCTGGAGGCTGCCGTGACGTCCCTGGACCAGGGTGGAGACAGAGATGCGTTGCTGCAGCAACACGACGCCGCCTTCTGTCTGCCGTTCAGATTCAGCTACCACCCGCACGAGGGAGACCAGGTGGAGAAAAATAATTGCTGCGCAGCACTCACAGACTGGAGGGGACAACAGGGGACGCAGCAAAACCACCTGAAGACTAAAACCACCTAAAAAGAAAAAAGCTTTATAGATATATCTGTAAGCTTTATTTACAATGTATTCATGGCTTTACCTTGCCGCCAGACTCTCCGACGTGGAACTGAAGCCGTTTTATCATCTATGACAGACGTCATTGACAAAAACAGGTATTTTTACCTCGCAGAACACAGAAGTTGCTGGTCTGCCGCTGCCCCGACTGGTTAGTTTGTTTGTCTTATTGTGTGACTTTGGTGAATCCGAGCTCATCCTTTGAAACACCAAAGTCACACAACTACACAAAGAAACTGACCGATCGACCCAGCGGTACACCAGCAACTCCCGCGTTCTGCGAGGTAAACTTACTGTTATTGAATGGAGTCTTTGGGCTTCAGTTCAGAGGGTTGTCTGCCGGCAAGGTGTTGAAAATAGTCTAAATGTAGCGTACACTTAAACTAATATTGATTTTTTTACAATCCCGCACAAAATAATCTAAGCTATCCGTCTCTAACTCGTTGGTGTTTGTGAAGTTGACCAGAAATGAATCCCACCCTCTGCCCCTCCCATCACAACGTCCCAGTGGTTTGAACTTGGAAGAGTATTTTATGTTTTATTTTTGTATTTCAGGTGTGCGAGGTGAGTGCGGAGAGCCAGGTGAGATACGAGCTGGAGACCAGGTTCCAGCAGCTTCAGTCTCGACTCGCTGCCGTTACCTTGGAAACAGAGGAGGTCAGCAGAATTATTCTCACCGCCTGTTTTTTTCAGCCATGAACCTTGACGAAAAAGTTGTATCTCGGAAACAAATGAAGCAATCGACATTTCTCTCCCTTTCTCAGGTCAGTAAAACGCTGAAAGCCACACTCGCAGCCCTGCTGGAAAATATGTGTGAAAGCGACTGTAACCCCTCCCCCGACGTGCCCAGCAGCCTATTGCATGAGCTGCCTGGAGGAAACACCGCCCCAAAACTTGCCCTCGCCAAGCGTCGAGCCAATCAGCAGGAGACAGAGACCTACTACTTTACAGTGAGTCACTGCAGTTGGCTAAAGGTGGACATGGGTTGGGAGATCATTTGAATGCTTGTAGTATTAATACCATTTCTATGGGATTCCACCCTGACAATGATTCATTTCTCATTTGCTTTGACACAACCCTTGAATGAGAATTAGAATTCCCCAAACACCGTTTGAGTTTGTCAAATCCAGAGTTCTCAAATAAAAGCGTTTTTCTTTCCCTTTGGCTTGATCCAGTCTGTTCGTTCTGGTGTCATGTGACTTGTTGCTGGGAGACAACGGTGGAAACGTGTGTGAGAGTCGGAGAGAGAGGAGCGCCGTGTTGTCAGAGATTGTTGTGTAGGAGAACAGACAGCGTTGCTTTGTGTTCTCGAAAAGGTCTTCAACGTCATGGCTGAATGTTGAGCTGATTTCTACAATGTGGATGTGACGCGAGATTTCAGAACGAGACTTCTCTTTGAGAGAGACTTTGTTGGACACAATAACAAACAAACCAGATCAAGCTAAAAGGTGAAGAAAACGGTTTTGTTTCTCCATCGGGTTCTTTCCATAATGTTGTCAAGCCACTTAGAATAACAGTATGAGCCATTATGAGTCATTGGTACATCTATGGTGAGAAGTTGCCCGATATGATTACATTGCAGCCAGTTTAGCGGCTGCAGCGTTGTCACTCAACATCGGATCAATGTGAATCCTTGTTTGTCCCCATTAGTCCCCAGAAAATCCAGGGTCCAGGTAGAAAACATACTGCTACCCTTTAAGCAACACTAGAGGGGAATATCATCTTGTTGGTGGCGAGCTGCTCATTGATGAATGTGTTTACACTTGACACATGAGTTTGGAAAAAGAAAATGTCTGAAAAAGTGTTGAATTTTAACGTAGTTTCAGAAACTGTGTTGAAGCGGTCGAGGGAAAACTGTAATACTTTGTTCTGTTTTTTGTCTCAGAAAGTGAAAGACTTCCTCATCAGCAGTTCTCTGACCTTCAAACTTCAAGCCAAACACGACCTTCTACAAGATGCCATACAGAAAGGTACCGTTTGAATCTGTGATCGGTTTTTACAAATAAAGCCAGTGCACTGCACTGATGTGGCACTGCGCTATAATGCCGTCAGACTCGTCGGTTTGAAAAGATAAATATCAAAATCGTTCCAGCACAACGAGAAAAAATGTTCTTTTACGGTTTCTAAATCTGGTGACTACATTACCTACAATGCAACTGGTGCGGCCAACAGAGATTTGAGTCTGTTGTGCTCGTGACCTTTAGCCACAACCCAGACTTCTGTGAAACAGATGCGGAAGTGTCTTAAAACTTGCATTCTCTCTACTGACCAGCAGGGGGCGACTCCTCTGGTTGTATAGAAGTCTATGAGAAAATGACTCTACTTCTCTCTTGATTTATTACCTCAGTAAACATTGTAAACATGAGTTTATGGTCTCAATCTCGAGTGTCAAATCTTCTTCAATACAGCATGATGTCCATTTCGTAAATTATGATCCATTTAGAGTCAAACAGACCATAAAGCAGAGTATGCTTTAGGGCGGGCCTACTGTGATTGACAGGTTGCTACCAGAGCCGTATCTTAAGACCTGTAGACAGACTTGTTGACCCTGAACCAGACCTCACTCTCTTGCCTGTTTTCTCTCTCTTTCTTCCAGCTGAGTCTGTCGACAGTGACCCCTCCAGGTAAACCGTGTCTTCACGTAGCTTGAAATAAAGCCAGTGTGACTGAGAGAGGTGTAGAGGCAAGGAGGTAGCAGAGAGGACAAGGAGGAAAGGAAGAGACTCCCAAACTGGAACCACAAATGCCATTTTGGCCAATTCTTCCTATTATGTAAAACAAAAAAAAGAGGGGGGAGGGGGGTGTGAAGTGTAGTGTAACTAATAATAACCGTTAGCAAATCACTGCATGTAAGATGTAAAATGGCATTATGCATTTTATTATTGTTATATTTCCCAGAATGCAATGTGCTCGGTCAGTGCGCATTCGGAAGTCCAGACCTGTTTCCCAATTCTGCCACACACTCTTCACCACAGACATACTCTCCTACATACAGGTAACACACTCACACACACACACACACACACATGCACACACACACATGCAAATAAGACAAATAAATAAACATCCCCTGTCTTTACCTCATTTTTGATTGGCTTGCTGCTCTGCACTGCTGTTCAACCCTCAGAAGGGAATGATTTAGTAAATCGTGTCACACCGAACCAGAGGAATTGGCGGGGGCTTCTTGCAGCACATGCACGCGGTGTGCCTTCATGTGCATGGTGATGCTTATAGTTTATTGCTGTCTTTTTTCTCCTTTAAATCCACTACCCCCCCCCCCCCCCCCCCACTCCTCCTCCTTTTTTATCTCTTCCTCTCTTGTGGAGGGGATTAAAATGCACTGGCCTCTTTGTTGCCTCCTCTCTCGGCTCCTCTTCTGAGAGCGCCTGTGCTTGTTGTGCGCCTCTTCTAAATCTCTATTCCCCCTTATTTCCCACTCTGCCTTTTTCTGATCCGTGCTTTTTTCCCCCCTCTCTCTCTCTCTCTCTGTCTCCTCTTTGCCGCGCTTGGCTCGGCTCGGTTACAGGAGAAGAAGGAGAATGTCTCGGACACAGGTAGCGAACCCCAACTGTGACCACTTAGAGGCCCTGGATTTGTTTTCTGGGAACGTTGGGTTTAGCAACCTTGGGGGGGGGGTTACGTTCTGCAGTTAAAAAGGAATAGTTTGTCATTTTGGGAGACATGCGTTTTTTTTGCCGAAAGTTAGATAAGAAGAATGACAGCACTCTCACATCTGATAAATAAGCAGTTTAGTTTAGCTCAGCACAAAGACTGTAAGAATATATTAGATTCAAGGTTTTTTATTTTCATCAGAAAATACTTTCAACATCCATTAAAAACTTCTCTGTAAAAACCTTCAGAATATAGAAAGGAATGAAAGTGGAAAGTTTGGTGGATGTAGGGGCTGCTGAAGTGGAGACTTCTGGTTCAGATTCTGAGAAAAAACTCATTTTGAGAAAACGGCCTTTTACTGTAAAATTACATATTTTGCAAGACTTAAAACAGGGTAAATAAAGTGATGAAAGGATATCACCAGGACATTTCCTCACTTGATTACTTACATAATTGTTTTATATGCAAATGAGGCACGACCTAATGGTATTTTACCTGAATGTGTTTTTGGATGTTTTATTTCTACTAGTCTGAAACAAGACAAATTATGGAAGCAAAATAGCCCAAAATCTCCAATTGCATCAGTGCATGATAAATTATGTTTTTGCCTGTAAATACCTCGCCCAGTGTTTCCCAAACTTATTGTCTGGGAATTTTAGAAACTCCTGTTTAAGCACCGTTTCCCTTGCATCGTATCTTCCTTTCTTGCTGTTACGCCTGTTGATTATTACGTTGACCTTGCCTTCGTCTTTATCGCCATCTCCATCCGCGCTCTCATCTCTCCTTCTCTACTCATCTTCTGTCTCCAGAGCTCTGGGCAGCAGATTCCTGTGGTGGTTGAGAGCTGCATCCGTTTCATCAACCTTCACGGTGAGTCCGTCTTTATGATGAAGCAATGAGTTATGTTGAGAGAGCTTTGGACACACAGAATGAGAAGGTGGAAGCACTTGATTTGTGTATCCGTGATCAATCCTGTATGTTATGTCCTGTATGAAACATCGTGCATCTACGAACATGCAATGTGTTGTGTGTCTCAGGCCTCCACCATGAGGGGATATTCAGAGTTCCTGGGTCACAGAGGGAGGTTAACCACATCAGAGATGCATTTGAGAGAGGTAAGTGAGCTTCTGAAATTGCATCACGTTTTCCTCTGATGGAGAAAACTTAATTTTTATTATGATTTGTATCACGTTTCCGTGTTATTCGTCTTTTTGTTGTTGTTCTGCAATCCTTTTTTAAGCACGAAAAAAAGTGTACACAAGTGTCTACGTTAACGCATTCAAGTGACTAACATTCTTTTAAACTCCCCGTAGGAGAGGATCCTCTGTCGGACAGTGAGTGTGACCTGGACTCTGTGGCCGGTGTGTTGAAGCTTTACTTCAGGGGCCTTGAGCCTCCTCTCTTCCCTTACGACAGCTACTCTCAGCTGCTGGAGTGTGTCCGTAAGTCCCCCGTATACGACCTCGATGTCTGTGTGTGTGTTTCTTTTGGTTACTCGGTTATTTAGGCTGCATAGTCTACCTCCATTTAGCTGATCCGCCTCCTCATGTACACTCCTACCTTTCTGCAAATGAATAATCCTGCTAATTATGATTGAGCTTGAGACGGGTCTGATTCCAGCCGCGGAGCCCCTCGTGGATCATTAGTTTAATAACAATAATGTCAGGAAGTAAAGTGACATTTTTTTATCAACCTGACAAAATTACGTTCTTGTGGAAAGAAAAGAAAAGGCAACACTGTAACTTATTTACATTGTATTAGAATGTAACTTCTTTACATTCTAATGGCATGTAAAGAAGCTACAGTGTATAGACACCAATGAACACCCATTAACGACTGACTAGTTTTCTTTTTCAGCCAAGCAACTTCATCGTCCTGTTAGTGTCAGTCAAATCAGTGGCTATGCTGTCTTAAGTACGATTTAACTATTTTTTAAATAAAAAATTGTAACATTGTTTGTGACTTTAATGAAACATGTGGGACAAACTTAACAAAGCTAGCTAGCTTGCTAGCTTTACAAAGCTAGTCCGCTATTGAACATCCGTTGATGGTTATAATGTAATAATGTCCTCACATAGCCAACACAAGATACCTATTAACTATAAGTGTCAAAGCATATGAATAAAACTCTTGTTTGCGTTAATTTTTTTGTGTGTTTTTACGATAAAGTACGCGCGGTAGGCCTACATGGATGAGACATGGATGAGACAGGAATTAGCGTTAGCTAGCTGGCCCACCCCTCGTCTCTCCGCCTCACTGCGCGCCATTGGAAGGTCCCATTCTTGTACCCACAGAGCCAATCAAAGCGGTCGTCGTTCTGTTTACAACCGCGAAATCGGCGGTTCGTACCTCGTCTCCTCCAGTCCATGTCAAAGTGTCCTTGGGCAAGACACTTGACCCCAAGTTGCTCCTGATGTGCAGGTGGCACCTTGCGCGGTAGCCTCTGCCATCAGTGCATGAAAGTGTGTGTGTGAATGGGTGAAAAAATGGCCCAGCGCTTTGACTGGTCGGAAGACTAGAAAGGCGCGATACAAATTCAAGTCCATTTGCCATTCAATTTAAATTCTTAGCTGGGGACACCACTGAGACGTACTTATTTGAACCCAAACCACCATGTTTTTTCGAAACCTAACTAAACAGGTTCTGCAGGGGCCGATTGCTCGTGTTGCTGGATGCACAAATCCAAAATGAACTTTCCGTAAGATATAATACGACCTGTTGTATGAGGATACGTCGCTGACGCTCCAAGCACAAAGTTACTTGGTGAGGCAATTCTCCCCTGCAAAATACTGACTGTTGATGCAAGATGGTGCAACGTCTCCTGTCTACCGGTGCATCTCACTGTCTTGTTTGCACTGTCTCTGTTTCGCTCTCTCTCACTGCCTCCGTTATTCCTGTAGGCCCAATTCTGTTTTCCAAAAACAGAAAATCTGAGTCAGAATCAGCACACCTAATCAGGGTTGTGAACCTGCCCGCTGGTTGTTTACTCCCCATAAATGCTTGTGTTTCCCGTCAGCTGCATACTAAATCAACCTAGCCATTGCAACCTCAGTAGTGTAAGTACTTGCTTTAAGTCTGAACTTTGAGGGGTTTATGCATGTGACACGGTTTCTAACAGCTGCGGGCATGGAGAGACTGCGACTGCAACAAACACAAGCTGAATCTTTACTCATCCTGCTCCTCTCCTCTCTATCATGATCAGAAATCGAGGAGGTGACGGAGAAAGATGCCCAGATTAAGGTGATCATCTCCACCTTCCCGCGGCCTCTCCTCATCGTGATGCGCTACCTTTTCGCTTTCCTCAATCAGTAAGCTACAACGTCACCCAGTGTGGGATATTCTATCACATGCACTCCCTGCTATGGTCATAAAAGTTTACAAATAAAACAATCAGATTTTTTCCAGTGTGACTCAGTACAGTGACGAGAACATGATGCAGCCCTACAACCTGGCCGTTTGCTTCGGTCCGAGCCTGCTGAGGGGGTTGGACTCCGATGACGCCGTTGCCAGGCAGCCGCAGGTCAATGATCTTGTCAAAACCATGATCCTCCAGCATGACATCATCTACCCCAGCCAATCAGAGCTGCCGGGCCCCGTCTACGAGAAGCACATGACTCTGGAGCAGGAGTACTGGTGAGAGATGAGTCGTCATTGATGTGGTATTTGTTGTGATGAAATGCCAATGCAACATCATTTGTTGCAAATATTCGGCCAAAAGCTTCATACCCCACTAGTGACAACATTTAGGAAAATCATCTGACAAGTCAAAAATATAATTGAATCAATAATGAATGTTTATTGTTAAATAATTAAAATGGAGGCCAACAGAATTCTGATTGATAAAATAAATTACAACATCAATAAAAAAAGTATTATTATTTTAGCTGGCAAAGTGCTAAGGCTAAAAGTGTTAGCTAGCTAATGCTATTTCAATTTAGCAACTGATAGTAGCAAGACAAATATTAAAAGCGTTTTGCTTTTCAACTAACAGATTGCAGGTTAAAGAAAAATTCGGAAGCTTTTTATTTCTTTATATTCTAGATTCATTTTTTTCGTTATGTTCTTGACTTGTTTAATAACCTTATGCAACATTTAGTCAGTTTCGGGGCTTGGTACGAAAATGGTCTTGATGTATTTTGGTCAAATCTGGTTGAATGGTTGAATTAATCTAACGATGTGATTAAACCGGCTTCCATTATTCACATTTAAACAGAATGTCACCTCCACTCATCTCTGTCTTCTTATCATAAACGAATGACTGGGCAACAGCCTCACGTTGCCCAGAGCTTTGTTGGTCATGTCAGAGTTTAAGACAAAGATGGTTCCAAGCTTCCCCCCCTTGCCCCTCTTTTCATGGCTCATCCTCTTGAAACAGAATTTCACACCATGCTAGTGTAAAGACAGCTCAATACTATTGAGCTGATTGCTCACTACTGAAAACAAAGCCCGTCCATGGTGTCCATAGAAACCTCTAACACGCCAAAATCAGCTCTTGAGTAATTCCTGAATATTTATATGTATTAAACTTTTTGACATTTGACAGAGCATCATCAGTGATTTGAAGGTGTTAGTTGTCATTTGAGAAATCTCACAGCAGTGTGAAATATTATGTGACATTTCATGAGCGGTTGAAAGTCGAACACAACAGGAACTGTGCAGTGACCACAGACTTTGGGTCTTCTGCTTGTCCGCAGTGAACCAATCACAGAGGAGGGAGACGGAGAGACCGAGCATCTGCCCAGTGAGGACGGTGAGGATATACAGTGCACACACGCACACACACACACACACACGCACCAGAGGCCGGATTCCATTAAACATAGGCTATGCATCACTCCCTATACTTCACATAAATGTACAACAAAGATTTAAGATTAGGATTCGTAAGAATACATGTGTTGGGCCTAAGCTGATTGTAACCCTGCATGTGTGTGCAGAGTGGGAGGCGGTGGCTATGTTTGACTACACGGCGAGATCTCCAGCAGAGCTGTCCTTCAAGCAAGGGGAGCTTCTCATCCTTCACAGCAAGGCCTCCTGTGATTGGTGGAGAGGCGAAGTGGGAGGGGCTAAGGGTCTCATCCCTCACAAGTACATCAGCGTGCTGGAAGGGTGAGTGACATTTCCACTTCACAACCGTTCACCGACCACTAGGGCTGGGCGATAAATCGATTTAATCGATTAATTCGAATGTGTGCTTTAAGGCGATGTGTTTTATTGAAAATCGAGAAAATCGCCCCCACCCTCCCCCCCCCGTTGGGTTCCCGTAGTTGAGTGCGCGCGCATTGTTTACAAACGAAAACAATGGCGGCCAGCAGTGAAGCTCTCGTTCTTAAGAGAGGGAAGAATGTGTCTTCGGTGGTCTGGAAATGGTTCGGGTTCGTGTCATCTGACACAGAACAAACAGCCTCAAACAGAGGCATGCCGCCGAGTGGGAGAAGCGTTGCACCCTGAGGAGGGAGCAGGACCGCGGGAGCACAAGCGACGCTGTCTTCCTGGCAAAAAATATTTAGAAAAAACATGCACTACTGTTTAATACTGTTGGTTATGTTGTGAATGCACTTGATTTTGTTTACATGCACTTATTTACTGTGCAAAATATGTTATGTTGATGTTAGATCAGATGTTGCACTTTTGAAAATGTGAATGTTAAAGGGTCACATACATTTTATTTCATGCTGTGTTTGTATCAGTGTATTCAGTTAGAAAAGCTTACTGTAAAAAGTTACATTTGCACAGTTGTTTACAATGGAAGGCTACTATTTAATGCCATTTAATGTTATGTTTAATTTAATTTGATATTTAAATGATTCAGGGAAACAAAAGAGTGACCAAATACTTTTTGTATACTACAGGCACCTTTCTACAATGTTCAGGTTTTGTTTGCACTTTATTTTTATCAACCTACGAGGGAAAATCATCACAAAATAAAATAAAAAATTGTTTTCAACAGCTTCTGTCATCTGCAAAAATTTGTGGGGGAAAAAAATCGATTTAAATCGTGAATCGGATTTTTTGTAAAAAAATCGGAGATTTTTTTTTTAGGCCATATCGCCCAGCCCTACCGACCACTGTGGGACTCATCCAGAACAGCTGCCAAGACGACCTTCCTTTATGACAGGCAGTGGCTCTTGAAGTGGATTTCGGAGGCCTCGATCCCAATTTGAGACACTACATTTCATTTGAGTCTTGGAAGAAGACTGTGTTTGCCTCTCAGACCAGAGTCTGAATTAGAAATTTCCATCAATTTGGGTCGGATCTCGCTTCTTCGCCCTACATGCAGATAACACGTCACACCATTTTTGTTCGCAAAGACCTGGTGCATTGTTTTTAACCGGCGGAACTTACACATTCATTCAAATCAACGTAGTCAGATGGTTAGAGGCGCGCCGGCCATTTTCATGTCTACCGTTGCCATTGTGACCATTGTAACAACAGACTGTATATAAGAAGTGAACATAGTCATCGTGACGTCACCTATTGCTTTATGGACTGCTGTTTTGAAGCCTCAAGTTCTGTGATTTCGCTGCGGCCATCTTGGATTGCGGCCGTCGCCATGTTGTTTTTTTGCAACCAATGAACAGAAGTTACCATATTTGGAATGTGGAGGAGTGACGTAGAGACGCCGTATACGTCTCTGGTAGCGGCAGAGGCCTGTCAATCACAGTAAGCCCGCCCTAAAGCATAATCTGTTCATGGTCTATTTGACTCTAAAATGGACCATAATTTACTAAATGAACATCATGCTGTATTGAAGAAGACTTGAAGAGATTGAGACCATGAACTCATGTTTACAATGTTTACTGAGGTAATAAATCAAGAGAGAAGTAGAGTCATTTCCTCATAGACTTCTATACAACCAGAGGAGTCGCCCCCTGCTGGTCAGTAGAGAGAATGCAGGTTTTAAGACACTTCTGCATTGGCTTCACTCGGCAGAACCGGAGGCAGTCCACAGACCAGTGGGCGAGGTCAGGAAGACTACGTCCACTTCTTATATACAGTCTATGAGTTGTACAGAGAAAGAGCAGGTTGCATAAACAAGGGGTGGACAAATTAACAAAGATAGTGTTTTTGAAGAGTTGTTACATTGCATTTTCTTTGGCATTATTTTGTCCACTCGCTATAGATTTCTGTCTCATCTTCAAAATTTTCTGTGTAAAAATCTGGTCACGTTTAATATCACTCCTGCTCCCACCTACGGTTATTCTGTCACTCAACCCATATCCCATATTTCTCGTAGTGAACTATCTTCTGAGTGTCCCTCTTCTTCTCCTCCCTCAGATCAGAGCGAGGGAAAAGAGAGGACAGAGGAGGCGGAGGCAGCACTGGAAACCTGACAGCAGACGATCTACAGACTGAGAACACAACCCGGTACACACACACACACACACACACTCACACAAAGACAGAAATACTCACCTTCTCATTATTGCACACGGTCTCACACACACGAGCAAACTCACATAGATGCACACAAGTATTTGCAAAGTTTCTGTGCGTGTCTCGACAGGATGCGGGTGAACAGCGACAGCGCTTCGTTGCCTGGGAGACAGAGAGGAAGCGAGGGGAGCCCCGGTCAAAAGCCGCCAACCTCTCCTGCTGCGCGACACCTGCCAGTGTAAGACTGACATGCACTGACATGTACTTGAAAGCAGCTGTGAGCAATGTTTTTAATGGACAATGGATCGTATGACTACGTATATTTAAAGGGGTCGCTCGTATCGGCGAACCCACAGGCAATCATCAGCTGACTCCGCGGTTCAGCTCAGCTGTATGTGTCTGTTTAGTGTCTTTCAGCGCACTGTTTTGTTGCTTTAACGACTCACAACTCGACTGCTTTGGTTCACCCTCACCACGTCCTTTTCAGTGTCGTTTTTCAGTGAAAAGGCTTTGATGAACCCGCTGTACGCTACCTACCCAGCATCACCACACAGCGGTCAGACCAAAGTTAGGGCTTAGCTGGTGAACAAAGCGTCGAGCATTGATGCAGCTAAAAGAGCCAGGTATTTCCCTCAGGGGCTGGTGGAGACCCAAACACAGCTAAAAGAGGGACAGAACAACGGCTCATGGTATCGACTGAAGTCGATAATACGTCAGTGTTGTGGTCACAGCTTGTTTCCGCCGCCCACAAGTGACCAAAAAATCAATTGTTGCAGGTTTAGAATCAAAGGGCGTCAATGGAAATCAGACATACCAGCTAATAATAGGCACCCTAACAACAGTCCTGCACACAGCATCAACACGAGATGGGCGGCAGCGGTAAGCTCAGTTTGTACTCGACCTGGTATACTCGTGCGGTGAAGGTGGCCGCGGCGCTTGGTCGGGCACCTTTGATTTATTGTAACTTGGCGCACACGATGACGTGACTGTCACAAATAGTTCAAACAGACACTACAGAAACACTATGGTGGAGGTTGATTCATGGCTTTTTGCCGGTTGCACCTACAGTCTATGGGCATATCTATGAGTTACACTCGTTGTCTGTTTGCTTCCTCACAGTTTATTTTGTTTGTTTGCCCTCTGGCATTTTTCGGAGACGAATGCGGCGCACAGCGCAGAGCATAGACGCCTCCGTGCATGCTCAGAGCTCGTGCTATGGCGCCAAGCGCGAGGATAAACAAAGCTTTAGTCTTGCCAAGTTGCCAATTAAGCTGCTACAGAGGAACACATACAGGGAAAGACATTCTGCATTCAAGTTTTGACTGAAATGTGAACAGTTGCCATGATCTGATGTGAATTATCTTTGTAGTGTGTAGTGTTCTCTCTCCAAAACATGAAACATGGCTCAGATCAGATCTTCAGTAACCTCCATCCGTCGTCACTCGTGGTTTTGTCTAACCCGTGTTGCCGCTTGTCTTTTAGGTCTCAGGAGCGAAGGCACACTTTGGACACTGTGAGACAGGGCGCCTTCAGACCCACAGACAAACCTCCGTTTGGTCAGGCGGACAGACCAGCAGCCGACAAGGTTGGTGGTTCGTCCTGGGCTCTGCAGGCTGACACGTCACACCCGTGAAGCCCTCGAATCTTGAGAAAGCGTAGATTCTGTCGGCCCTAGTTTTGCTCTCAAAACCTTTGTATTCAGGGTCCAGCAGCCTGGAAACTAGCCATGTGGTGCAATGAATTGCTACCAGGGGACTTCTCCGTTCAGAGGAGAGACATTTCAATTTATCTATTTACATTGACCGAAATGAAAAGTTTCAGAGAAAAAATACAATTCGGGTCTGATTCAAGAACAGCTTCTTCTTCTGTGAAACAGGTAGGAAAACGTTTTTGACAGGTGAATTAAAAAAAATCCAGGATACTCAAAGCATTCATGTTTTCTTCCAGTTGAGTTTTTATTTACATCACAACAACAAACGCTTTTTTTTACCTGTTTTTAATTTATAAACACAGGAGAGAAGCAATCTCGATCAGACTTTTTCTTTTATCTCACTTGCCTCTCAGGGCTTCCGTAAAACAAGATCATAAGACATCTCAAACAATGCTTAATACCAGAAAAGAAAAGAAAAAAGCAGTTTGTATGGTTTGCATGAATGCAGTGATGTGTGTGTCAGTAAAACAGCACTGAAACGTGTGCTAATGAGAGCTCTGTGTATTCTGAGGACTAAGAGCTCAGCGAGTCAGCTCGGCTCTTTGTCTTTGCACATTGAAACTGTTGTGACGGTTGAGCCAAAGGCCATGATTCTAAATAAGAGAAATACTTGAAAATAAATGCTTTAATGCTACATTTTCGTTATCCTCCATGTGTCTCCCCCTAACTGTTTGCCTCACCCCCTCTCTCTCCCTCCCTCTCAGGACATAATCAGCCGTCAGATGAACTCCGTGTTCAAGGAGCTCCTGTCTCGCCAGCCTGCCGTGCCGACATCCGCCCTCGCCGCCACTGCTCCCTCCTCCTCCTCCTCCTCCTCCTCCTCCTCCTCCTCTCTTCCTCAAGCTGCCCCCACTGCCAAAAAAGTCGGATTCGGCCTCAGAGGACGGGCCCTTTTCAGGCCGATGGACTAAGGGAGGGGGAGAGGTTGGAATTGCTGATTCATTGTTTGACGTTGATTATGCTGATACATTTGGTGAAGATGTTGATTTATTTTTTATTGACTCGTGTATGATATTTGCGTCGCTGCCATCTCATAGTGCCACTAGTGTCGGTGCCGTGTTACTGTGCGTCCAGTGTGTCTGTTCTCCAGCTGCTTTTTCGTTCAGGTCGGTTTTTTGTTCTCCAGGCTTTTGTGATCTTTTCTTTTTCTTTTTGGAGAATCAGGGATGTGACATCACCATGACTTTTTAAAGCGGTTGCCATGATACTTCGAGCAGCAACAAAGTACTTAAGCTGCCCCCTAGTGGCAGGTTGTGAGATCAGCTCTCCCCTGATGATGTTTGCTTCATTGAAAATAACAGAAAACTGATCCGGGGGCCTGAGTGCCTTCACGTCTTTCACTCTTATTCCACCTGAAGAGATCCAGTAGGGTTGAGCTCTGCGTATTATGTTAATAAAAAGTCAATGTTCAAGAATAAATAAGACAATATGCAATGAATAAGCATCTATGAATAAACTATGTAAAATTAGGAAATTATCCAGAATTTTATGGAATAATTAAAGACATTTTTAAAATGCTATTTCACCATTTATTCATTTTTTATAAAAACTTAATTTGATTGGATATCATTTATAATGGACATGTTTGTATCAAAAGGGTCTGCTTTTCCCGATGACGCTTTTGTGTCATTTAGAGTTTCATTTCATAAAGTCCCGTTTTATAATTTCATGTCTTTCATGACTTTTCACGACGGGCCAATGCAATCTATAAAAATCGGATATTTCATCACTTATGATGACATAACATTTCATTGTAATGATAAGAATAATGTCTTAGTCATGATATCACAGATGATTGTTTTATTTGTATATCTTACACAGTTTATTCATGTGTATACTTATATCACAATGATTTATTTATTTAATACTGGACATTTTGGCGCCCCATAGATGTTAGCAGTTCGGTCAGTACTTTATAGCAGCATGCAGCGTTAGCACACACACACACACACAAAGACAGAAAACATATCCCCTTCATATGTGATACATGGCCTGATACGCAGGCCAAAACTCAGGGCTTTTCGCAGAGTTAGAGCCGGGCTAACTCAGGTTTGGCTTCGAAAGGAACAAGTACGATTTTCTACACTCAGGGCTTTGGTTGACTCGCTCCTCAACTGGAAACATGTGCCCTACAGCCTCAAGAGCCAAAAAACGGGCCCCACACCAGAGAGGATTCAGTGACTTCCTCTGGTTTAAACTGTGAATGCAACGGGCGACATTTCTGTCGCCACTTTGGAAACTCTTGTCTCATCCATCCACACATTTTGGCCCCGCTCTGGATAGATCTATAGCACCGTCCACAGGTCTCCTTGTTTCAGGATGTTTGCAGTGAGGTGTACATTTACTTTGTTCTCATGGCATCGCCCCTCTGTCGTGTTTCAGTATTGGAAACAGAAGTTGAATCCTTTTTTTAAAATCGATTCTGCCTCTGTGATTAAAACACCCTGTTCTTCTGGATCACTGTTTGATAATGTCACTAAATTGACTGTGTCCAATTGTATATGTGGTTAAAAAAGAAACTAAATTCAATAAAGATGATAAAGAGATGAATGATCAAGGGTTGTCGTGTATTTAAACAGCTTTAACGACTGTATTCCAGGTTCATATATTCATGTTGTTATTTTAAACATGTGCAAGGTACAGTGAGTAGGGAGGCCGTGCCACTGCCATTCATAAACATACCTTGTCAGCTGATACCAATGCCAATATCAACATTGTCTGTTAATTGCTTGATAATCATGCATACAAGCTATTCAAATTGATGTTTTAATTTTAAACAAATGTGGAAAATGTTTAGAGAAAAACCAAATATTTTGCGGACCCCCTGTTGAAGACCTCTGGTTTAGGACTTAAGAACAGGTGAAGAAAAAGGTTTTACCTGGATCATCTTTCCTTATTTCCTGTTTCCTTTCTTTCCATCTCTGAAACAGGTGAAGAAAAAAAAGTTAAATGAAGTTTTGAATATTTTTTGCTTATTTTCTTCCTTAAAACCAGATGAAATCATTTTTTGGTGTTGGTGATGTAATACTCATTTGGGACACACTGCTAGTGTGCAGCACGTTCTAAATAGGACAAAAAGCATGTTTTAATTTCTCCATGCACTCTAAACACAAGGTACATGTGTGCTGGCAAGTTATGTAACACCATTGACATGTCTTTCATTTGACTAGAAATACATTTTTCATCTCTTTCAACTCTTAAAAATGATCTTGGCAAAACTTTTTTGTACAGCAACGTCCATCTTTTTCAAACATGCAGGAACTTGGAATGATTGTTCTGGCAAACCTGTTCATGAACACAGGAGAGAAAACGATTGAGATCAGACTCAGATAATAGATCACCAGAATATGTTTTTATCTCACTGGCCTCACTGGGCTTCTGTATCCAGAGGACCAAAATAGGCAATGAATGCTGGGCACAGCACCGTCAAATCCCCCAGTGAGCCAGCCCTAAGTGCTCCTGCATCTGAGTGAAGTTACAACTTCTTTGAGTGAAGTTAAACTAAAACCAAGTCAGTCATGAATGGAACGCTAAATTGGATTCAATACTCAAGAGTTTGTTCATTATCTCAATCGAGTTCAGTTGCAACAGAGCTGGGGATGATTCCTCAACTTTCTTTTTGTAACTCCAGTTCATTACTACGCGTGACTTGGAACACAGCTGAACTTAATTAACGCCAACGAGCTGCAGGTGCCCAGTTGCAATGTAAGTTGTCGCGTTGAACCAGGTCGCAAAGTAAAGCCAATGTGGAAGTTCCTTAAACGTGCATTCTCTCTACTGGCCGGTTGCAAAAGAAGTCTGGTTGTATAGAAGTCTATGAGAGAATGATTCTACTTCTCTCTTGATTTATTACCTCAGTAAACATTGTAAACATGAGTTCATGGTCTCAATCTCCAGTTTCAAGTCTTCTTCAATACAGCATGATGCTCATTTAGTACATTATGATCCATTTAGAGTCACATAGAATAAAGCAGAGTATGCTTTAGGGCGGGGCTTCCTGTGATTAACAGGTCGCTCCCGGTGTGGGAGTTGTAGTGCTTTCCTTTTAGAACTTTCCCGTTTCACAGTGTGTTGTCAGCTCATGAAATGAAATTGTAACATTATGGTCTCCTGAAAAGGTCTTACTCAGCGTTCTGTTCTCCTTAGCTCCACCCTCTCGTGTCACCTCTGGTTGCAAAAAAACAATATGGCGACGGCCAAATCGCAGAAGTCGAGGCATCAAAACGGCAGTCCACAAACCAGTGGACAACGTCACAGTGACTACTTCTTATACAGTCCGTGGTTTGATCTGATGATGCTCAGGGCAGTGATTGCATGTTGGGAGCACGCTGATGTTAAATATGAGGAATCTCAAGATAATTAATAACGTTTGAAAATAAGAAAATATAGATTTATTTTGTCTGACTTCTCTCAACTCTTTGCTTCTTCATTACGAAATACGAGCAAGTTTTGCCCACTTTCTTAAAACTCTTCAAATGACACAATCTAAGAAGGGAACACGCACTCTGATTTGAGCTGCTCGAGAGTCAGAGACATGCAATGCAACCTTGGACAACAAGGCCGAGGTGTGACGAGTAGAGATAGTAAAAAGGTTTGGGAGTGTTTATTCTCAGTGAATGGATTTTGGTGAAGATCTTGCCGAGACAAAGCTACACTGTAAGTGCAAGGAGATCGATTATTTTCAGAAAAAAGCAAATATTGAAATAAATATACTTCCAAGTGACCTACCTGTTAATCAATAAAAACATGGTCCAACAATATAAAACATAGGTTTGAACCACGAGGTCATTTCACATCTTGACTGTTATGGAGTAAGTCAGTATTTTAGAGCAGCATGCAGCGTTAGCTATATACACACACAAAAGAAGTACGGCTGGATAAGTCTGAGTCTGAATTGACACTTGTTTCCTGTATTGTTGGAGTGCATGTTTGATTGTTTTAAATTTCTGTTTGACGACGGCACCCGAGTGCTGTAAGGCGATCTTTCCGGGCCCAACCGCTCCTCCTAAAATAACCCCTTCCACCCAACACACACACACACACACACACACACACACACACACGGAATAAGAAGCACTGAAACACATTCGCACTTCTGGTGTGTGTGTGTGTGTGTGTGTGTGTGTGTGTGTGTGTGTGTGTGTGTGTGTGTGTGTGTGTGTGTGTGTGTGTGTGTCTGTGCCTATGAGCTCTCATGAGCCAGCTCAGCTCTGAGGGACATTTGTGATTAAGCGGTTGAACTGATCTCATTGACATTCCAGATTAGCACTCTCTGCAGGGCTCCCCTACCTTGTCTCTCTGCTAGGGCCTCTGTCACTGATACAGGATTAAGATAGCACTTTGAGAAAGGTAAGTCAGACACAAGATTCATCGTTTCTACTGCTGCCGACCCTGTTGTAGGTCTGCTGCGATGAGGGTATGAGTTGCAAATACAGTTTTACACCTTCGGTTCATGCACATTTTGTATAAAATCTGATACATGTGATTTGATTAAAAGTCTTTCATGCAAGCTGTAAAAGACTTTGAACCATGTCTCAAGATGAAAATAACACAATTCAGCTTTTAAAACGACCAGCAGCTATTTACAGACTTTGGTATGGCTTCTTTTTTGGGGGGCTAAAGAACAGGTGGCAGCGCTCGGCTCACTGCTACATGCCTGCTGCAGGAGTGTATTTGTGTATGTGTGTGTGTGTGTGTGTGTGTGTGTGTGTGTGTGTGTGTGTGTGTGTGTGTGTGTGTGCATTGGTATGAATGTCTGTATGTCAATGTCAGACAAGACCAGGAGAGGGCGACTGCAGGTTTGCCCATGTGTCGAATTGTTTGTGCCTCCATCTATCTTCGTGTGAAAACAAACGTGTGCCTCTCTCTTCCCTCGGGCGAGGATGATGATGGTGAGCAACGACTGCCTGGTGGAGTGTAAGATTGATGATGACAGCGATGAAGAACAGATAAACACGCCTCCTCCTCCCCCGGAGTTTGCGTCCAAAGCCCCAACCCCAGCGCCTGAGCCTCCGACCCCTCCCACGGCCCCTGCCACGCCCAGGCCCACGCCAACCCTTCCTGTCAACAGGGACCCATATGGCATCAACCAGCACCTAAAGGTTCGCTTCCCCCTTTTCCACCCTCTCTCTATTTTGTATTCCAGAGCCGTGTTCGCAGTCGGTTTGATGGATAATAATATATCAAATAATAATTTCTCATCCCCCTCTGCTGCTTTCACGTGTGGTGCAGTCTCAACGAAAATAACATCCACAAGGTATAGGACGTCTCTGCAAGAAGCTTACGACAACTCGTATTTACGTCTTTTTTGTTAGGTGGCGAGCTCTGGTGGCCGTCGTAATTATTTTAAGTTGTGTACTATGTTACTACGTTAGTACGTATGTAACTACGTTAGTACGGATGTAGCTATGTTAGTACGTATGTAGCTATGTTGGTACGTAACCATGTCATGTACTGCGTCACGTAACGTGATAACTACCGGTATGTCACAAACATGCTTACGTAACCAACGTACACCCAAACCACGATCTTTCCCCTAAATGTAACCCAGTAGCTCCGTTTCACAATGACAAGCAAGTGTTTAAAATTGCGAACGTTTCACAATGTTAATGTCATATCTATGTTGCTTTGGGAGTCGTCGGCAAACGATGTACTCTGTCGTCTAGGTATGGGGACGTGTTGGGTGTACCCCAGGGTTCCATTTTAGGCCCTATTTTATTTAGATTATATCTGCTTTGACTGGAGACTCTTTTTAGAAGATTTAGATCATCCCTTATTGTTGCTAAGTTCATGAAAAGCTGTTTTATTTTCCCTTAACACCAAGCAAAACACATGATGTTCAGTCACTTCTAAGTTCTCTTGAAGATGTCAATGGCCAACATTTTAAGATAGAGGTCTTAATCCCCAGTTGCATAGATTTCACTAGTTGTGTCGGCAAATTCCTTGGGCCTCTGTCCCGGAAATTATTGCAGTTCAGCAAGATAATCTTCACAAATGAAGACCACTTTTATGATTTTTGAAGCGTGAATGACATAGCCAGAAGTAAAAAAGCTAACCAATAGCTAGCCAATAAACAAACTCCACCACGGTCGTCAACAAAAATCTTCAAAATGAACGAGAAGGATAATATATATTGACGTAGAGCAAAACGTTAAATCTCTTGTGCCAAAAAGAACTTCAGTCAACACTTACTCCATGAATAAACTGACTTGACTCGACACTCTCGTCCCTTGTCTGTAGGTGGAGGTCAGTGACGTGCTGGCGGAGCCGGCCACACCTCACAGCATAGACCAAGTGTGGCTTTACAGTGTCGCTGGCTTCGAGACAACTCGTATCTGGACGTACCGCTGCCTCTCCTTGCTGCTTGCCGTGCCCTTCGCTCTCCTATGTGGTATTTTCCTGGCCATTCTCGCCTGTCTACACGTCTGGTACGCTGGTGCAGTAAAAATGCCCCGTGATATCATGTACATCAGTGTCTCTGAGACGGTCAAATGCTCACTCATTCATCAAATACAGTAAATGCAGAATAGAACTATCGTTGCTCAGTGGCTCCCAATGCTTTTTGGCTTGTGACCCCTGACGTAAAGCAACACCTACTTGCAGTTGTATATGGCTAAAGGTTATGAACAAAATTAGATCATTTGTGTTTAAACTGACAGTACGACTTGACTTGCCTTGAATGATTACATTTTGTACTAAATATATACAGCTGAGATTTCTATGTTGCACATATTAGGTAAAAACATTTTGAACATCTATGTTATTACTGGCATCGTTCATCAGGCAGCAGTACCTAAACCGGCCCCACAAAGAGTTTAGGAGAAGTTTATTACAACTTCTCATCGCCTTGTTGACCTTGATTTTGCTGGGATCAAGTTAAATGCCCTCCTTTTCAAAATAGTCAGCGACGTATTTCTCCTGATCTGCAGGGGTTCTGACATGTCCAGGGTAGCCCGAGGCCTCCTGTTTACATTTCAGAAATGTCTTGACCCCAAAACAGAGTATCTGTTGTGCTGGGGAAATGCCACACTTCATCAATGGACACAATCTGCTGTCTGTCTCTGTCACTGTGTGTACATGCACTTGTCTGGTTCAACTCTTTAGCACACTTGCTGCACAGAGGGAACATGAGTTTGTTGTGACAGCGGTAGGGCAGGACAGGATGGTACAAGCCTTTAGAGGGGAGCACAGTGCACTTTACAAACCCAAAATAATTATCGATAGAATCAAAATCCTTTAAGATAATCTACGGATGGCCAACCGGGTACTGCTTTGTGGCCTGAACAGTCGGATACAGACTTGTAAAGTCGTGGTATCTGACTTTTTCATCATCACCAACCTGATGGTGTAACTTCATGAATGAATGAATTTTATTTATAGAGCGCTTTTCACAGACATAACATCACAAAGTGCTTAACAGAGCAGACATTTAAAAGCATAAGAAACACAATGTGACCCTAGGGTCAATAAATTACATACACGACATACATTACATATCCAAAAAATAAAAAATAAAATAAAAAATAATAAAAAATTAAATTAAAATTAAATTAAAATGTAAAACATATTTTAAGAGCAGGTCTAGGACATGGGTTTACTTTTTACTCAAACGGCAGCCTAAACAGGTGGGTTTTGAGCTGGTTCTTAAAAGCATTCACAGTATCTGCGAGGCGCAGAGTTGCAGGCAGAGCATTCCAGAGCCTCGGGGCCACTGCCTCAAAGGCTCGGTCACCACGGGTCTTAAATCGTGTGCGTGGGACTGACAGAAGACCTAGAGCATTTGACCTGAGAGTGCGGGCGGGTGAATAGGGGCGAAGTAGATCAGCTACATAAGTAGGAGCCTGACCATGAAGTGCTCTGTAAGTGATGGTGAGAATTTGGAAGTGTATCCTAGATGCTACAGGGAGCCAGTGGAGAGATCGGAGTACGGGGGTGATGTGAGACCGTCAATTTGTCCTGGTGAGTAATCTGGCGGCAGCGTTTTGGATGACCTGCAGACGGTTAAGAGCAGATACACTGAGTGATGTAAAAAGTGAGTTACAGTAGTCAATGCGAGAGGAGATAAATGTGTGTATGATCATTTCTAATTCAGGTGTTGATACTACAGATCTCAGTTTACTGATATTTCTTAGATGGAAGAAACATGACCTGGACAGCAGCTTAACATGAGGGTCAAATGACATGGATCGATCAAAGAAAATCCCAAGATTGCGCAGGTTGCAATGGGAAGCAGAGGAGAGAGGACTAATAATCTGCCTGATCATGGGGACAAACTCCTCTGGAGCAATAACTAGGACCTCCGTCTTAGAGTCGTTGAGTTGTAAGCAGTTTTCTGCCGTCCAGTCTCTGATGGCATTGACAAAGTCCAGGAGCCTAGTTAATGTGAATGCCTCGCTGGGTTTGAATGACAGATGGAGTTGGATATCATCTGCATATAAATGATAGGACACATTATAACTTTTTATAATCGGCCCCAAAGGTAACAGATAAAGGGAAAATAACAGAGGCCCCAGAACCGAGCCCTGCGGTACACCACAAGACAGTGGAGAGGTAACAGACACAAAATCATCCACAGAGACATTGAAACTTCGGTCATTGAGGTAAGATGTAAACCAGTCTAACGCTGGTTTACATCCCATAGCATTTGTACGACCGCCAAAGAGTGCATTTCTGGGGTCGAGGCGTTCTGTATGTAGACATGAATGTCTGCACACTCTGGCTGTACTTCTTTAATGATGTCCACTCACACTCCCACATCACAACAACACGCAGACGATATTGATTTTGCAAGGCGTATATTTTGGCCCTGCTGATGATGCACATGTATCACGGACTCCGTAACATCACGGTCAAACCCGCTCAAAGCACACAATTCAATCAGTTCTGGTTGTGATGACAAAACAGTGTCTGGTAACACTGTATCTCCCAGGCTAAGAAACAAATCATATAGCTCAGGGGGGCTGTCTACATCACGGTCAATCCCGCTCAAAGCACACAATTCAATCAGATCTGGTTGTGGTAACAATGTATCTTCTAAGCTAAGAAACAAATCATACAGCCCAGGGGGGCTGTCTACATCGGCACCAACCTGTGCAGGTGCAATAGTCACAGGGGTATCGATACACCTATCATCAGCGCCAATACATTGCTCAAACGCAAACTGTACAATATCAAACAGCAATTCCGCGAGTGGCGAAAGTGTGTCGTACTCACTGCAGTCTGGGGTTGTCAGGTCGTACCGTCTTTCACCTGCTGAAACCCCGTGGCATCCTCTGCCCTCCTTGTGTTTGTGGATTACACTCCGCCGCTCTGCCCTCCTTGTGGTCTACGGATTCCACTCCGCCGCTCTACCCGCCTTGTGGTAAACGGACTACACTCGCCGTCAAGCTGCCAGCCCTCCGGTGTCGAGCCACGGGACTCACACCGTCGATCTGGCTACTCTCTGGTATCGAGCCACGGGACTTCACGGCGTCAACCCACCAGCCCTCCGGTGTCGAGCCACCGGCCTCACACCGTCGATCTGCCGCTCGGGTGTCGGACCACGGGCTCCACACCTGCACGCACAGTCTAAATAAAACCTGTTACTATTCACTTCTGTCTCCTGTGGTCTTGCGTTTGGGTCCTACCTGTGAACTCCCGTGACATCCTCAGCGTGGATGAGCGCTTCCACTGCTATGGGTAGCAGCTACACCTTCCCAACGGATCGACCCGGGTCGTGGATCGTATGGCCGAGTCCTCTCAGTCAGCACCCTGATGAAACAAAATAATATATATCTATCTATCTATCCTGGGCTGCGGTGCGTTGATAGCTACAAGTATTTACAGGGTATGAAATGAATATTCTCTTGTGGTAAAAGAACAAAATAGCTTTACAGACAAGGGTCATTACTCACTAGTTTTCAATCTCTTGGGTTTCGGAATAGAAGGACTTCTGGCGTTTTTTCACTGTTGCCCTGTTTGGTCGCGGAGACGATTGAAAATCGTCTGAGTCTGTCCAGCCACAAGAAATCAACATAAATGGAAGTAATTTTACGTCGATGTGAGCCTACATCACTAGGCCAAATTGCCAACGTGAACTAGTTTGGAACCTCCCAGTTTATTTTCCAAGGGGTGTTGTCAATGGGAGGCGTAGCAAGAAACCAGCAGCCATGTCTGTCTGTGTCGATGGCCAATCACAGTACAGTGTGCCAAGATCAGATGGTATTTTATGAGTTTGTAATCTGCACTCTTATTTACCGCTGCATCTAACAGAGAAAACAAAGCTTTCAGATTTATCTGGTTCCCTGACAAATCGAATGCAGAATTTTCTTTCAAAACTGTGTAAATTACAGTATTTCTTTAATGTGTCTGAATGTTCCGGTTGTTAAAACAGTTGAGCATTTTAGAAATCACGTTAATTGACTATCTTGCCGAGAATCATGAGAAGATTGATACCACTCTCAGATATTACAGTAATAGTAATATGAAGCTACAGCCAACAGGTGATTAGCTTAGCACAAAGACTCAAACCAGCTACCCTGGCTTTGTCCAAAGGTAACAAAAGCCACCTACCAGCACCTCTAAAGCTCACGAGTTGACACATTATATCTCATTTGTTGAATCTCTACAAACATTAGTTGAAGATGGAGTCTTGTTATCACCGTGAGGTTTGCTCAGCAACCAGCAGAAATCGAGTCATGGGTTAACAATCTGCATGTTTTGCACCAGAAGCATTACCTGGTCAGGGATTTGCGACCTACAGTCAAATGAATTAACTTATGCATGCTACGCTCGCTGCTCCCTACCTGACCTTAGGCGACAAGGGCCTCACTGTAATTTACACTCCTTCAAAATAATGAGTAATAAATCGGTATCTTAACTCCTCTGTATGTCCTGACACTAGATTCCTTTGAACAATTCTCGCCCTCTCTCGCTCTAGGTTTGTGGTGCCTTGCCTACAGCTGAGCAACACCTTCCTTCCATGCCTACGGTCCCTGTGTATGTGTGCTGTGAATGCTTTCATCGCTCCCTTCTGTACGTCTCTCGCTCTCTGCTGCAGTCAATTCACCGTTTCACTGTCGCACAGGGACTGGCATCAAGTGAGAGACAAAGTGACTGTATGAATGTGAGACATGACGAGTGATATCGAGTGAGTGAGTTAGTGAGTGAGTGAGAGAAATTATTGTCTTTTATTGTGATTTTTAATTGGCATAGTTCTGCAGACTGTGAATGCCATTTGAAATGTTTTCTATATAAAGCCAATTCTTACAATTATTTGTATTATTATGATTATTACTGTTGTTGTTGTTATTATTGTGTACTATGCGAATGGATTTTACAGATATTTTCACAGATGAGAATAAAGTTGATTTAATAGTAGAATGTTTTAGCTTTTTAGCTAATTAGCAGAACATTTTTCGGAAATGTATAATTCTGGTCTTCATTTATCAAGCAAAACATTTAAATTAATTTGTATAAAAATGTTTATTTTTAATTTATCATTTAATAAATCAATCTTCAATGAGGGAAATAAAAGTTATTTGCAAGACTTCTAAGCTTTCACCTGTCTTTTTTTCTGTTTCTATATTCCTGTTGCATATTTCATTGGTGATTTGAACAATCCAACATACATATCTTTATTCTTCTCTCTCAATTTTACATCAATACATTTGGCTGTTGCTGTGGGGCGGCATAATTCCGAGGTTTCCTGAGGTACCTGAAAGCATCATATATATATACCCCTTAACTACCCAGCATGCACTTTGTCGCGGCCATTTTTCTTGTTGTGGTGTGCCGGGGAGGTCTGCATCTCCCTTCACAGTTCTGGAGAAAAACAATCTGTTTTATTTCAGAATTTAACGTCTCTCTTTGTTCATTGTGGATTAAACTTTCATACAAGCGAGCGTCGAGAGCAAAGAAAGCAACATGGCGCAGTACAAAGGAGCTGCCAGCGAGGCTGGCAGAGCCATGCAGCTGATGAAAAAGCGAGAAAAAGAAAGAGAGCAGCTTGAACAGCTGAAGCAGAAGATTGCAGAGGTTTGCGACTTAGCATTTTACCCTAAGTTATAACTTGTTCATTAAAATACCTCTTAAATCAGCCCCATAACTGTTTGTCAAAACAATTAGTTAACTTAAGTATAGCATAGAGACCCCTGAAGGGGCCAGCGACCTGCGTCAGTGAAGGAGAGCCGTGGCTGTGTTTTCAAACTCCTACGTAACGTTTGAGTCCAGTTGATGATAATGTGAAGTAAAGCTCATATATTATTACCGTACAGTCTCCCATAGGCACCCTGCTGTCACTTGTACTGCTTTAAGACGTGGCAGGACGACCTTAACCCACCTCCTGCTCTCTGCTGTGTGTCTGTCCCCTCGCAGGACAACATGGTCAAGTCCAACATCGACAAGAAGTTCTCAGCTCACTACGATGCCGTGGAGGCAGAGCTGAAGTCCAGCACAGTTGGTACGAGTCTGTTGCTGTTGGACGTCACGTGAACCCTTTACATTTTGAGCTGTACAGTCACATACAGATGTATTTATATTTGTGTTGTTCATGTATTGAAGTTGCACTACATTCTGTCACACACGCATGCCTTGACCGGCCGACAACGTGACCCAAAAAGGATGTTTGACCTGTTTGTGTGCCTCCGTCAGGTCTGGTGACGCTGAATGATATGAAGGCCAAGCAGGAGGCGCTGGTGAAGGAGAGGGAGAAACAGCTGGCCAAGAAGGAGCAGTCCAAGGAGCTCCAGCTGTGAGTTGGATCGCTGTCAGCCCAGAAGCTTTTGGTTGGTGATGTAGAGCACGAGGCTCTGCACCGGTTCAAAACAAATGGTGCACATCAATTCGATGCATTGTAGCAAGAGACAAACCATTGATTGCTGCTCCCAGCAGTTCAAAAATATATCTGACCAAACAATAGCACCAAAGCACAAAATCCTGCAGATTGTATCTTAAACAGATATTTAACATTTAGCCCAAACTATGTGGACAGGGCTGTCCTTTTGTGTACTTTAGTTTTTTATGGTTTGAGCAAGGCCCCTTTAAGGGAAGAGTAACTTTGTTATTTTTCAACTCTTTCAACCCCTTTCCAATGTGTTTGTGTCGAAGGGACTATTGCGGACAACAGCTGTTTGAAATAAGTCAAGTTTTTGGGGAGCAGGCTGTAGCCGGCACCTGTGAGAGCGTCACTAAAAGTGCTTGTTGTGGCCGCTGATAGACTCAGTTATTGTTAGTGTCTGACAACATAATGGAGAGAACCCGACAGAATATTTTCTATACCTATGGCATGAGCCGGTCTGTTTGTTAGTGTGTCCAAGTCCCGCTCAAGGAGAAGTCTCGTTGTGAAAGCTGAATATCAGGCAGCAACAGTCCCAGTCTTTACAGCGTTCCTCCTCGGGGGTTGCTTTTAGATAACACCGAGCTGTGCTTTCTGTCCTCCCAACACAACAAGCTCGGCTCCAGCCGGCACTCGCGTTCCCGCCCATGTCTTCCGTCAACCCGTCACCTCACCAGATTTCAGATCGAGGCTTTTCCTGTAGCGAGACCCTTTCCGGGATGTTGCCAGACACTTATAATAACAGTACGAGCCTGTCAGTGGCAAAACACAAGCACCTTTAGTGGACGTAAATTACATTACATTGCAACTTACAGTACAGAGCGACTGCCGTTGTCTCTGTGCTTTCGCTTTCAAGATTTGTCGTCCCTCATAAGCAGAATCATTTGACAATACAGCCCATGTTGAGACAAACAAAACTTACATTTAATGCTACAGCATGCAACCATATTTTAGAGCAGTGGTTCCAAACCCAGGCTGGTTCTGTGTGGAGAAACTTGACCGGCCTGCACATAGTGCTGACCTCAGCAGCGTCCGACAACTTCAGGATGAACCGGGGCACCCGCCGTGAGCCGGGCCTTATTAATTCAAATCAAAGGCTTTACATCACGTCACGGTTGGACCTCATAAATGCCCTCTGGTGGGAAACCTCTAAAAGCTGAACTTTATTACGGGCGGGGTAGACTCTATCAGAACTATTTTAGTGCGCCGTGTCGTCTGACCACAGTGGAAATGTAAAGTGTCGATATTATTGTTCTGGAAGGCAGAGTTGAAAAGTCGGGAGCTGAGGTAATATCGTGAACTCTAGGGTGACGAAAGAGAGCTGGAGAGAGAGGTTCTATAGCAGGTCAATGTCTCTTACGGTAAAATGGGCGCAGGTGGTTTCGTAGACTATCGAGTCCTTTCTACAGATCGTTCTGCTTCTCCTGTTAATAAGCAGTTATGTGGGCGAGAATGATTTTCTTCGCATCTTCTTTCGTTTCCAAGTTGCATGAGACTTCATAATCGTAACCTCACGAGCTAGATGCTGTTGTCAATTCCCGATTTGTAACGGGCGGTCCTCAAATCCACTCCTTGTGGAAGGCGGTCGTCCTCGGGCCGACTTCCCCGTCTCTCAGAGGCTGTGGCAGCTTTTAGAGCTGCAGTGAAGGAAGTGGCCGTGTCTGGTTTGTCAGGAAGGGGGATAAATAACACTCTGAATTTAGGATCCAGATTCATGAAAGCACCGTTTGAAATGAGGACTGTTTGGCCATCATCTCTTTTTTCTTTTTTCCTTTGTGGTACATCTACCTTTCTATTGGGGTTGTTCATCACTCACGCCTTCCTGTGTGCAGCAAGCTGGAGAAGCAGAAGGAGAAGAAGCGAAAGGAGGAACAGAAGAGGAAGATAGCCAGTTTATCGTTCAACCCGGAGGACGAGGGCGAAGAGGAAGAGGAGGAGGAGGAGAACGAAGACGAAGAGCTGGACTGTGAGTGTTTGCGTTGTGGTGATCAGGAAACACACGCAGAGGATCGGCTGTGTGCTGTACCTCGCTCAAGCTTTTCTCATTTGATTTGTGTCTTGAGTGATTTTCCCATTAAATCATTTCAGTCCTGCGACGGCCTCGAGACTATTTTCTCAGAGCGTTTGATTTATTGATTGCAAATATTGATTGCAAATCAGCAAATATAACATCACTGTTTTTTAGATTTCCAAGCCGAGCTTTTAATGTCAGATTTGATGAATTGTTCCTTGTAAAAAAACATGCCTATGTTGCAGAATTAGCTATTTTGTTGCTTATTTATTGTAAAATAACAAAAAATGTCATCTGTTCGTATTTACACTTTGGTTTTGCACAGATTAAAGAAGATATAACACGTTTGTCTCTCAGACTCTCCAGCTAGGAAGAAGTATCTTGGCAAAAACCCAGACGTGGACACAAGTTTCCTTCCCGATCGAGACAGAGAGGTGAGGCGAATGGGAATTAATCTTCTGCTTCATTTTGTAAATGCATTTATTTATTTATTTTTCGAGGGAAACCATCCTACTTGGCTCTCATTTCAACAGAAAGCTTGGATTGACCAAAGCTTTCTAACGGTGCTCCGATCGGGACTTTTGGGGTTAAATACAGGCTCACTCTACTGTTCTTATTCTGTTAGCATCGTCCGATCAAACGAAATGCTGCGTAACGGACCTCTAACTTTGAATCATACATAGAGGGGCGTAAAGCTCACAGCTGTAACGTCACTGATGCTAACGTACACACAGGCCGCGATATCGACAGTACCGACACATCAGTGGGCTGAACAGAGCGGCTGCTGGTGGTAGATGTGACTATAAAGTGTAAGCTAATGAAGAACGCTGCCATCTCTGAGCTCAGCTGCCTGTGACGCCGCAGAGACCGACCTCTGGCGCTGCACTACAGCTCATCAATACGGCATCATAGAAAGGTCAGCGTTGTTTATTTATGACTGTATCTGAACACCCTGGAGTACCGTAATGCCACCCGAGCCTACTGGCGAGAAAGCAGGCGAACGAGTATTGTTGTGTGATGTGATCGGCCTCTATAGTCGGCTGGAGCATCCTACAGCCGTACCCTCAGAGAGTCTTCATCTAGTTCACACAGCAGTAAAGTTTACAGTCTTTAACTGTTGCCCTGCTCATTTGTCACGTATCCTCTCTCTAATGTTCCGTGAATGCAACATGGCCCTCCTCTAAAACGAACAGGTTACATTTTCACTTCTTGTGTTTTTGTCTGCTTTCTGTGTTCAGGAGGAGGAGAATCGTCTCAGAGAGGAGCTCAGGCAGGAGTGGGAGCTCAAGCAGGAGAAGATTAAGAGTGAGTCGAGCGTGTCTCTCATCACAAGCAGACATTCCGTGCACAGCGTGTCCCGCTTTGGTCAAACGTGTCAGCTGTGAAGAATTCCTCCCTTTTTCTGTCGTTTCCCCGCTTTACACGCTCAAACATGCACGCTCTCAGTACCAAATAACGTTTCTCTGTCTCCAGGTGAGGAGATTGAGATCACGTTCAGCTACTGGGACGGCTCTGGACATCGTAAGACTGTCAAGGTAAAGCACGTCGGGCCGCAGCACCGGTTCGCTGTTGGTCAGTTCGTAAAAGGCCACAGAAGCTGATGAAGAGAATTGATAACGGGGACATGTACGGGCAGAGAGCAGCCCACTTTCCCCACCGGTCCCATGGTCACACTGTACACTTAACATCGTGTTTACTCTCTTTGAGTCTTCATCATGTCTTTGTGTGTATTTTTCGCCTGCAGATGAAGAAGGGAAACACCATCCAGAACTTCCTGCAGAGGGCGCTGGAGGTCCTCAGAAAGGACTTCAGCGAGCTCAGGTGAGAGGACGAAAAGTAGCGTCGACCAAACACACACGGTCAAAACAACATCAGTGAATAGTTGCAGGAGAGGAAACATCAAATGTCGCAAGGCAAGTTTATTTGTACAGCACATTTCAACATCAACATTTAAACATTCAAAGTGCTTCACATAAAACCATTAAAACAGAAGGCAAAAGAAAAGAAGATTTAAAAACAATTAAGAACATTCATTGAAACACTAAAAAGCAGTGTAATGCTGCGTTCACACCGGTCGCGTTGATTTTTTGACGCACTGCAAAAAAGCGTCCAACGCACTGCAAAAAAGCGTCCAACGCGCCGCCGTCGTGTTCACACCGGTCGCCGCAAAATCTCGTAGCGCCGGAGAGGGGGCGTGGTTTATCGTCCTGGAAGCCTCGATCTGGCCGCCATTGTTTTCCGCCGTCAACCATGACAGGAATAAGGACAATTGCTGCTTTGTACGTGTTGTGGAAGTCCCTTAAACATCGGAATGCCAAACGCCGTCATGTCTGGTTCATAATATTGTTCAGAGGAGCTCCGTGGATTTCATCGAGCTGTATTCACTGTGTCTAGCAAGCCACCGGTCGCTGTTTACTACAGCTGTAGGAACACAAAATAAACTGATTTGGCTGTGATTCAACGGCAATAAACCGACAAAAAGGGACTCCGAAATAACTACGTAATGATGCCGATTTGTAGATTACTGGTCTTCTCAATGTAGCTCTGATGGATCGGTGCTGGGCTATGCTAACATCGTAGCAGCTCCACCAGCACTCAATAACGTCACGTAGACGTAAATACGGCAGCGTCTATTTATTGTTTGTACCGTATGGTTTACACACACACATGCATACACATAGTTTGGTCCGGTCTCTATTGATATGAGGTATCGTAGCGCTCTGGGTGAACACAGACGGCGACAGGATTTATTTCCTGATTCAACAACGGCAGGAAGCCAGTGACGACAGGGGGAGCAACTCAACGCTGATAGGCTATCGCGCCACAGCGTCACGCGATTATGTCGCTGAAGTTGAAAAATTTCAACTCGCGCGTTGGCGATTTTGCGGCGTCCAACGCGTCCACCGCGTCCACCGCACTGCAATAACGCGTCCAACGCGCCGCGGGATCGCAAAATCGAGGCGCGCCAGTCTCATCGCGTCTGTGCATAGACTTTGTATGTAATCTCGACGCGCGTCAAAAAATCAACGCGACCGGTGTGAACGCAGCATAACATGCAGAAATGCAGGGAGTGGAATAATATCCTTGAAAGCCCTTGTGTGGGATTATACTCCCCTGGTGATACAGTTATGTAGATTTGTGTGTCGTCTGCATAATTATGACAACACACTTTGTTGTTTTCCATAATCTGAGCTAGTGGAAGCATGTAGATGGTTCGTACCATATTATATTATATTAACTATTATATTGCAACAGCATCCTGTACGGCTCATCCACCAACATCATCAATAAACTACAATACATCCAGAACTCAGCAGGCCGTGTGCTCTCCCACTCCACCAGAGACCGCATCGCCCCAGTCCTTCAGAACCTCCAGATGCAGTTGAAACTCTTATTTGAAACCAAACCAACGCATATAACAGAGATAGATAGACACACATGCTAGAACTCGCTCAGCTACACACACACACACACACACACACACACACACACACACACACACACACACACACACACACACACACACACACACACACTGTCTCCCTTCTCCCACTGCAATGATGACATCAAGCTCTGTGGTCTGCCACAGCGATGCTCTGATGACCTTCCAACCCCGCACACAGAGGCTTTGAACCGGGGAAATGTCGGTTCACATTTATTCTCCATGAATGTGTGAATTCCTTTGACTTCATCTCTTCTGTGTGCAGGTCTGCAGGAGTGGAGCAGCTGATGTACATCAAAGAGGATCTGATCATCCCACATGTAAGCTCCGACTTTCAAAAACAAATAATTCATTCATTTTATAATTCATCATCATTGTTACTTATAGCCCTCCTAACCAGCAAAGCTCCTCTCGAGTTATTCATGATGCAAACTGTCTTCTCACTCAGGAGACCAACATGATTATCCAGGTTATTTTGATCCATATTCAGATCACGTTTACTCTCTCGGTTAGTCATCGACTTTAGGGAGAAGATATTTAGATTCCACTTCCACATAAAGTGCTGCAGAGATGACGTATCTTTGGAGGGAAACCCAGGAACTTAGCATCGCTCTGGTTCCCTCGACAGAGAGCCAGTTGGATTATTGCAGACAGTGAGACTGGCCCCCTGTCACAGTTCATCTCCTAGAAGCAAAATAGAATCAAATCAACAAAGCACTGCTTTCACTTTACTGTTGTGCTACATTCCTGTTAATGAAGAAATGTTCAAACGCGTGACATCCATTATATTACTCTTCTTTCTCATAGGCTCTAGCATGACAGCTCCCCAAAGTAAAGCCAAAACACCTTGAAACATCTTGAAACATCTTGAAACACCTTGAAACATCTTGAAACACCTTGGAACATCTTGAAACATCTTGAAACATCTTGAAACACCTTGAAACACCTTGAAACACCTTGAAACACCTTGAAACACCTTGAAACATCTTGAAACATCTTGAAACATCTTGAAACACCTTGAAACACCTTGAAACACCTTGAAACATCTTGAAACACCTTGAAACACCTTGAAACATCTTGAAACATCTTGAAACACCTTGAAACACCTTGAAACACCTTGAAACACCTTGAAACATCTTGAAACATCTTGAAACATCTTGAAATTTGACGGAGTGCGACATACCTCAAGACATGCTCTGCGTGGACGTTGCTGTTTTTTATTCCAAATATTTGAGGATGTTCTCGTGTAGAGAAAGAGTTTAATTTGTCTTTGTCTGTTTCTCATTCAGCACCACAGTTTCTACGACTTCATTGTAACCAAAGCCAGAGGCAAATCTGGTAAGTGAACATCTTTCAGCCCTGTTCTCTTACAAAACCGTGATTTGTTTTTGTTGCACTTTTAAAGAACATCAAACGAGTGTTTGCTCTGTACTATATATGGAACACCATGAGGTTGAGCTGTGTTTCCTCCCACAGGTCCTCTCTTCAGCTTTGACGTCCACGATGACATTCGACTGGTGAACGACGCCACCGTTGAGAAAGACGAGGTGACGATTTTATTTTTACAGCAAAAACAAGAGATTGTGAGAAGAAATTAACCGAATTCTTTGGTCGATCTGAACCAATCCTGACGTCCGAAGGAACTAAAGATGGTCAACAGAACAGCTACGTATCGGTCGAAGGCCGTTGTTACACTTTGTCTTTTCAATGCGACCCGTGTCGTCCGATCACCATCAACTGTCGAGTCTGTACGCTCCGAGATCAGACCGATCCCATCAGCCAGGCCTCGTGTCGAGGTGGCACATCTGATCACAAAAGAAGCATTAAAAAGACGAGTGCAACCACGGCCAACACCGAAACCCTAACAATGACCAAGACCACTGGTTTCTTTCTGTCTTTTTAAGGCTTAAATGCGGGAGTGGCTCACAATATCTCTGCTTTATTTATTGTCGGATGAATGTCTGGAAATCTGTTTTCTTTTTCTACATTTCACGATCGGCTGCTGTTAGATTGATATTTTTGTCAATGTAACGTTCCTGCTAAACGGTCCTCTTCTGTCCATATTCACGGTGGAGCTGCTGACACGACTATGAAGCGCAACTATTCTTATAATCCACATGACTGATGTTTCCTTTGTCATCGTCACTGTGTTTAAAGAGCTAATCCAGCCTTGTTATTTTGCCTCAAGTCTCATGCAGGTAAAGTGGTGCTGAGGAGCTGGTATGAGAAGAACAAGCACATCTTCCCCGCTAGTCGCTGGGAGCCGTACGATCCAGAGAAGAAATGGGACAAATATACGGTGAGAGTCTTTAAACGTCAGCATTCCTTACCCAGTTCCCCCTCAAGCATCATTCCAGTTTCCTCTGATCTTAAATCTCATCTTTCACGCGAGTACAAAGGCTGGCGCGTATGTTCCGTGGTAAATGATTTGTAGCTGTTTGTTCTGAGGTTGACACTGTGGCGTGCACGTCGAGTAGCGAGTCAAAGGCAGCTGGACTTGCTGTGTAGCCAACAGGTTTCAACAGTTCCTCTTGAGTGTTCTGTCATTTCACATCTCTGCATGATTCTGAGCTCAGTGTGATCGAGTTATACGTCTAGAACGTATAAAAAGCACTTTTCCTTGGAGGAAAAATGTGTTTTTTTGATTTTGAGTTGAACTTAAATTGGAGGATTTAGAAACTGTTACCAATCACAATGTTGACCGTGACGAACCCTCCTGTCTTCACTTTGTTAAACTATCCAGAACTCATTTAAAAGAACAAAACAAGCGGAGGTTGGTCTCTCTTAGCTGCACAAATCTGTAACCTGATGATGTGCACGTTTGTCAGATTTGATCATCAGCATAAACAGAAGCAAGCAGGAGCTGCTGGTCTACCGCGGCCTTGAGCGGTTAGTTTGTTCGTGATGTTGTGTAAACCACAACGGCTTCAGTTCCCCGTCTTCAAAGGCTTCAAAGGGCTGTCTGTCTAAGCGTTGAACATATTCCAAAGTTGGCGTCACACTGATTGGTTTTAGGTGTGTAAGTAGTACATTGCTTTGCTCCCATGCTGGTACTTCTGTCTGACTCTCCAACTCCAAACTACTGTAGGCAGTAATACACTGACCATGGAGTCGTACCTCATATAACCCAACTTCAAAGAACCCAAACTCTCCCTTTGTCTCCCGTGGGCTTTATATTTAATTGTATCCAGTCTGATTGAGGCTTTGTCATTTTCGGCCCTGTGGGCCGAGGCAGCATCTGTACTTATTTTGTAAATGATGATATAGGACAATAATAATAATAATAATAACTTTAATTTATATAGCGCCTTTCAGGGAACCCAAGGCCGCTTTACAAGAGTAACAGTTAGACAAAAACAGTTTAGACAAACAGTCAGAAAAACAGAACAAGTGAACTAGGGGCCGAAAGCCTTGGAGCCTTGGAGCCTTGGAGGTAAACTCCGAGATCATGTTTTCACAAAAACGCATGTGGCTGAAATACATCTGTGCCCTGTGGTTGCAGTACATCACCGCTCCGTCCGTTCCGATTGTTCTGCGAGGCCATAAAGCTCCCCAGCGTGGTGGAGCTGCCTACTTCTTCTTGCATGCGCACGCTATGGCATACCACTGGCCCACCCAGACTAACTGTCACACACACACACACACAGACGTTTTTTCTACCGCCTGTTGATGAAGAAATAATGTTGCATCACACGGCAGTTTGAAGTTTAATTTAAGGTCAACGTCGGAAACATAAAATCAAAAACACTCATGTCCGCATGACTAGATCTGCTGAAGAAGGGCACAGATATGTTTGGATGTGTTCATCTTTGTGACATACTTCAGCCCTCATATTGCATTTGTTTGTTTTTCAGATCCGGTGAAACAGCTGTCCTCTCCAGCCTCTGGAATCCCAGATGCAAACTTTTTGTTGTTAACGTTCTTCTTATTTTACTCTACATATTTCATCAATGCTTCATCAGGATTTGATCAAAGTATTGATTTTTTTTTTTTACTTGGTATTTGAAATACTGGTTTTCCCTCCAACATGTATTTGAACTACCAATGCAATGTTTCCTGTGAAAACAAACCCCACGCTCACATGTGTACAGCTCATGAACATGTCTCAGCATCGATGCCGAATAAAATGAACCTGGCTGAGGATTCTCTTGGCTCCCGTTGAAAGGATGTTTGTCATTCCCTCACACTTTTAGGTCAAGTGAGAACGCGCTGTTGTTATCCGTCAGACTTTTGGGATCCGAACCCGCTCCGTGCCTCCTGCTGCCGCAGCACAAGACCAACGAGTCAGGCAGCGTGACGATTAAAAGAAAGAAGGCTTTACCTCCGCCCATAGCCTGAAGACACCACTCCCCCTCATCTTCTCTGCTTCCTCCCAGGTTCCTGTCACTTACTCTCCCTCACCACGAGAACACTTCAGATTCCACCTTTCGCACCGGCTGTGAGGCTTCTTAGTCCACTCGGTGTGTGTGTGTGTGTGTGTGTGGGTTTGAGGTTCCAGTGCTCACAGTTGGACCAAGCCTCGCTGGCTGTAGCAGCATGTGGAAGACGACTCTTGTTTTGTACCAGCTCTTTGCACTAGGCCGGCCGCTCCTGGCTCAGGATGACGTCCCCGCCGCCGCCGCCATCACTCCCCAGGACTGCAGTCTGAACTGTGTGCAGCAGGTAAACAGGATAATCCCATCCGCTGTGTATCTGCCCTTGAGTGTAAATTCTGCGTTACGACGTTGACATACGCGCAAACTAAGTCTTCTGTAATGCCGAGCTAAGATGTATACTACTTTTGAAAAAACATGCTGCTTCTTCTTCCTTTGGCCTGCCGTCGCCAGAGGAGGAGCCGTCCTCCTGCTCAGACAGCAAACATGCACGTTATGTTTGTGCTTTAAAGTTTAATCACTGAAATTCTTATCTTGGCGAAGTAGACGTTTCTGAATCTGCACAGTCGTTGGGATTCATTTGTAACTGGCTTTCATCCCGCAGTACATATATGACATAAATGGTTCATTTTCATCCAACACGTCATTGTGATTCCAACAATGCGAGCCTCAGATTGAGTCTTCGCTCCAACTCCGCGGTTTTGTATCCAGAAACCTGAAGAGACAAAATAGGTGCTTTAAATAGATTAAACATCGATTTATGTGACAATATATAGATCTGCGTTTTCTTCGATGTTCTTCAAAGCGTTATTCATTTGACTTATCGGAACATTCTACCTGACTTATTCAAATAACAAACTTTGGTCAACTCAGTTAGAACCCAGAGCAGTGGTTCCCAACCTGGGGGTCAGGGGCCCCCACGCGGTCCACGAGAGAAATCTGAAGGGTCACGAGTGACGGGAATGGGAGAGCAGAAGAAATATCTTTCATAATGTCACGTCATTTTCTCTGACTTTTTTTCTAATCATTGATTTTGCTTGTGGATGACTGGACATGTTCATGTCCTGATGCCCCGGACCTTTTAAAAATCCATCAAATCTGAGGAGGAAGAATTGCTCTTTGGTTGACCAGAACAACACAACTTTATTTAAAGGGTCCCAAGGGAAAAACGGTTCAGACCCGCTAACCTAGAAGACAGGTACTGTAATCCTATGCAAGCTTTCTAGGTGGTGCAAAATACAATGAAATGCAGACCGATACATTTGAACAAAATCCTGTCCCACAAGTAACCCTCAACTAAATTTACCAAAACATTAAATCTATATATAATATAATAGAATCGAATTCTATATAATGTCTGAGTCATCTCTACTTGACTGGGAGATCATTTTTTCTATCATTTTTTCACTCCTGAGGACCTCCGCAGATAGTCTGCTGTATAAGTCTATATAAGATGTAAATCTCCAGCCAGGAGCTCATCAAAGATGATCGTGTTTTTGCAGCTTTGGGAGACTATATAGATCGCCCAAAAAGTCTGTTAATTTATCATTTAATTAATTGGTGTTTATGTTTAAATTTGGCCAATTAAAATTCTGTTTATGTTGTAAAGGAAACTAAAGAGGATTGTATCATATTTAATGTATTGCCATATGTCCTCAGAAAGGAAGAACAAAATCTCAAATTGCAAGCACATTTCTGCAGAAAACATCTCAAATGTGCTCGGGACTGGTGTGTTATCTACATCTTACTCACACGGCTAAAATATCTCTTTTCACTGAAGAAAGTTTTTTTCTACTTCAATTGTTATAGATACTGTATCTCCCAGCGTCTCAGATACTAAACAATTTTGTCTTTGTCATTTTCTAATATCTACAAGTACGAAACCTCCCCCTTTACTAAAGACCAGACAAGATGCCCCTCTTCTTGTAAACGTGCTATGGCCAGAACGGCTCTCCTCTGGGTGACATGGTGGACACATCGTTAACACATCGTTTTGAATCGGTTTGCTCCAGGCAACCATCATGGGCTGGATCCTTCAGCACAGAGCTGTTTGCCTCAGTGAGGAGAAAATAGACGAAAAAAAGTATGCAAGGTTCAAATCTGATGTTGGAAGCACATCAAATTTAATTCATCTGTGTAAGAGTTTTATTTTTTAAAAACCTCTTTCCCCTTAGAGGGTGCAGATATGTGATGAGATTCACTTTGGCAAACAACTCTTGAGACGCACTCGTCCATGTGTGTCCTGTTACTTGAGAGCATCACCCACATTGTGAGCGTGCCTGTTGAGGGCCTCTCACACTGGGAACGTTTATAATGCTGGCGGCTTGCGTGCAAGCACTTAGTTAGGCTTCTTATAGGCTGACGGTGAGTACCCAACCTGACAGGTTAACTGCCATTGTGTGACGCACCACACACACACACACACACTGCCATTGTGTGACGCACCACACACACACACACTTTCTCTGTCGCCTCTTTAATCTTCTCTACCTGTCAGTCTATTTCAGGTCAATGGTATGACGTCTGAATTCATGCCTTCGCTTTCACTATGAATTAGTAGTACATATCAGGGCATTTCTCGCAAACACAAAGTCCACAAAGTATGCAGTGTGAACGAAATACATTCTCAATTTTCTGTCATACTTGGCATAAATAGCATGTTAGCATGTAATGAACACAGCCCAGGTCACACAAGAGTCCCTTTGCAAAGCAGTTATTTTGACCCGTCATAGCAGAGTAAACACAGGTGTAATTGACGAAATGAACTATGGTACCATTCTATTCAGTGTGTCACCGCTATTACACTCAGCCAACATGCACGACACCAGCCCACCTCAATGGAACAGGGCCATAGTTACACTTGTTTACCCTGCGATGAGATGTCAACACGGTTGCTAGCTAGCATTTCACTCGCTGGCAGGTCGTTGTCTCCAGAAGCCTCACGTGTATTACCAAAGAATTTGGTTCAGACATTCATGTTTCCAAAGGATGAATGGTATAATTTAACTTTGCTAGCCACGCTCAGGTCAAAATGTTTTGTTTGTCCAATACTACATTTCAAGAATACGGTTTGCAAAACTACAAGTCATTCCCATCAGCCTCAGCCATAATCTGTTTGGTGCTAAGTAGCAAATGTTAGCTTGCTAATACACTAGGTAAGTGTAAACGAACAAGGTAAATGTTTTCTGGCATTGTGATTGTGGTCTCCTGAGGCTTCACCTCTAGTAATCATGAGGTCTTATTGACGAATGCAATGTGTGTCTGTCCCTCTCAGATGTTTTGTAAAATGGATTCCGAGATCGCTGGAGCCAGCTAATGGCAAGCCACGGTGTGCATGTAGTGTATCCACTGATGTCACTGTTTATGAGATTGTTGTGATCCAAGACAGCTAATGTTTTTGGCATCTGATCACGTCTTAAAGGGACTTATTTTTTCACTTACCTGTAGTGCTACTTATCAATCTAATATAACATCTACTATAACAATGTTTCATAATATATGGTTTTGTTCATTTCTTTTTTTTTTTCTGCTGTGAAGTCGTAATTTGCATAAACAGAGTTTCTTTCCTATCTCGCCTCTGATCCAATCCTCCTTACTCTTGGCAGCTGAACAAGAATGTGCTCACTCCTGGAATAGTGTTGATGTGAGTTTAATTAAGGTGATGTTAAAATTCAACACAATTATTGTATCTGTTTCTGTCGGGGCGTACGACTGTGTGTCTGTCTGTTTTTGTGCTTGTTTCCATTAGAGTGTTGACCTTCGTTCAGCCAGACTGTTCACCTGGCGTGAAACTGACACGATTTGCAAACAACATGCAATATGCATTGGTAAAAAATGCAGTTGAAAGTGTTCAGTCTGAATTAATTATTGTTTTCTCCTCTGCAGGGAGGACCTGGTTGTGAATACTGCAGAATAACCAGAGCTGATCTCAGGAGGGCTCTGGGCTTTAACTCCATCAAAGGGTTTGGAAGTAAGTCTGATTCCGACGGGCTGCACTGGAACTCATAGCTTTGGCAAGCCTTCAATGCACTGAATCCTTAATTGCGTAAACATATTTTGGCAGCGGTGAGATGTTCTCTATAGAGTCTTTTTTGTCCATAACCTGAAGTGACACTTCACTGAGTCATAATGAGCAGATGCCACATTGTTTGCACAAGTTCATACCAGGATTGGAACACTAGGCTAACCTCCATAGTAAACACAGAAAGGGTGAACCAGTTCTTATTATCCCTGAGGTCATAATAAATAAATGACAGCTGGATTGTGCCCATGGCATCTAGTGACAGAAACAAATTAATTGCTGGTAATTATAGGTGAGATATTTGTGTCTTGCTGCCAGAGGAGTCGCCCCCTGGTGGCCAGTAGAGAGAATGCAAGGTTAAGTCATTTCCGCATCGGCTTCACTTTTGAGACCATGATTACCGCCTGCTGCTGGCATTGGCAACCATGCTGCTAATATTTTATTTTTATGCCAAGATCAACAACATTTGGTCCAACTGGAGTCACGTGAACCAACCCCACGATTATTTTTAGCCAAGCTAGCGGTGTAGCTCTCTGGGTGGCAATATCCATCAGTTGGTCGGTCCACCACTAAACTAAAATATTTCAACAGCTATTAGATGTATTACCAAGAAATTCGGTTCAGACTTTCACATTTCAAAGGATGAATGGTTTAACGCTACGCTAGCTAGCCACAATCAGGTCAAAATATTCACTTTTCCATTGACGTATTTTAAGAACAAGGTCTGCAAAACTGCTGACATTCCCATCAGCCTCAGCTGTACTTTGTGTTCGGTGCTAAATAGCTAAGGTTAGCATGCTAACTCGCTAGGTAAATGTAAATAAACAAGGTATATGTTTCCTGTTTAAACATTAGCATGTTAACATTGTGATTGTGGGCGTAGCAATTAAGTACAGCCTCACCGAGCAGCTAGCATGGTTGCAGACTACTCTTGCTTTGATATACTGAGACATTGAATGGCAAACAGTTTGACATTGAATGTATCCATTGTTTTTCCCTCCTCAGGTTGCATTCCCTGGCCGTGTTTTGAGTTGCTTGGAAAAGAAGACCGTAAACTCTGTCAGCACTACGTCCAAGCGCCGAATGATGTGAAGGTCGAGTTCGTAAATGAGCTAGACCCCAAATCGGACACCGTTGTTGTCTCCTGGAAGCCCAGCTACTATGGTATGTTGTTATGGATCGGCAAAGACAGTTTCACGCAAGCACGTCATGAAGTGGTTCGGTTGGTTTTAAAGTCTCTAGGCAGTTTTGAAACACATCCATAATGTCGGGGACGAACTCTCCTCACCAGAAGTAATTTCTCATATTAGGGTGACATAAACGAGATTTATTGCAGGTGAAACACAGTGAGTTATTACTGAAAGGTAACAAAAGTATGACTCACCTCGTGAGAATGCTTCAACATGTGAGAAACAGCTCCATTGATTATTCAGTGTATGACTGGGTCTTTGACAGGTGACAGTTTAACAGACTGTCAAGTCAAAAGCTTAAGAGACCATGAACTGAACTGTTTGAAGCACAAATAAGCGCACCCACGTATTTGACATTATTATGGTGTTTTTGCACAGGGATCGCCTTCCTGCGAGGCTTTCAGGTTTCCCTCCAGGCCCTGGGAGGGACCAGTGTTGCCTGTCAGCTCTTTCTCTTCCACCGAAACCTCTCCCTCCCGGCTTCACATGCTCAAAGGGTAGGTAGGGCCCCGTCTAGCATGTTGTTTTTGACACAAATTCTTGCTACAAACAAAGTTTCTAAAACCATACTTTTTAAATAAATATACTTCTATTCAGAGTGGATCCGTAATCTTTCCAACTGCCTTACAAAAGTGAAATAAATCTTTTAGTGCTCACAAATCATGACCGGGCGATTGTGGAATGCTGCTATATTTTAGGGCAGATCGCAGTGGCATCATCGTTCTAAAAACTGTAAAAATATGTGCTGAGAGGAAACAGCTGTGTTTTTTGTTGAAGGTCACCCAGAAGCTGTAAATTTCACAAAGGGGGCCTTTTATTTATGTCCATTCTTGTGGACGCAAATTCCCAGGAGGGCATTTATTCCATTTTCGCACAAACATCCACTTAGACTCAAGGATGATCTCATTTCGATTTTGGAGGTCAAAGGTCAAGGTCAGTGTGTAACATCCGCCCCGTGCTCATGATATCTCAGGAACACGTTGAGGGAATTTCTTCAAATTGGGCACAAACGTCCACTTGAGTTCATGTTGAATACCTTGAAAACAACTAAACGTCATAAAAAACAACTAATTGACGAAAGAAATCTTTGGCTGAGACCAAATTGACCGATTAGTCGACTTCTAGACTACCAGGGCGTGGCCCTAAAAGTTGAAGATAGGGGACCTATCACATTAATGCCGTTCTAAAACATTAATAAAGCACCTGTCAGTAACTCTCCTTATCAGATAAAACTTTGAATTGAAACCAAGGTCACGGTTGCCGCTGCATTCTGCAGATGTACAAGTCGGACCCTTTCCCCGGCCTCTCCCTTGGGTCCCAGTATGCTGTTACCGTCATGGCTCTGCCAGTGCCTGAGGAGTGGGAGAAGTTCTACCGCAGCGAGTTCTTCTCCACCCGCTGTAAGGCAACTTTTAGCTCTGAGTCTATTGCCGAAACAATGTTGAATCTGTAACAATGTGTGCATTGTGGTTCCGCAGCATGTGCAGAGAAGAATGGTCTTGAGCAGTGCAAAAAGGGTGAGAGAACATGCTTCTCATTGTTCCCAAATAAACTGGTACAATGCCATCTTGTGCTGATCAGCTTTACATCTGTCATTATTTCACGGTCTGGTTGTTGTAGACTGGTACCCCAAAAACATCGAGGTCCAGCAGGAAGGGAGTGCCATCACTGTGACCTTTAACCTGGCTCCCCCAAACCTGGGCATCAGAGGCTACTTCTCACTGTGTTACGCCAACGGCTTGAAGAAATACACAGACATCACACCTGTCAGTGGTTTCAACTTTAAATGAATACCGTTATTTGCATTGTAGAAATATTTGACTCCCACTTGAACCTAATCATGTGCTATGAATTGTATTTCCTTAGAATTCCACCAAAAACCAAACTCACCACAGCTATCAGCTGAATGACCTCGAAGAAGGAACCAACTACTCCTGCGAGGTAAAATGAATTATAACTTCATCTATGCTTGACACTATTTGCATATATAAAAACCTCAAGGTATTAAACCCTGTATTAAACATGTGATATTAAAATACCTGTGTCATATATATGTTTTATATGGGCTATGCCACTTCATACATTTTTATTCTTTCTTTCTCGTTGCTAAACAAATAATCTTAACTCAAAGGTTTCTGGAGCTTTCCACCACATTTGATGAACTTCATCAGTAGATGGAGTTTCCTCAAGTGTGGTGGAGATGGCCCAGTTAGCATTATGTCACCTTTTATGAGATATGGTTGACGATGCCAGAAGTGGACCTTGAGTTAAAGCTGCACTGTTCAATATGTTTTTATTAACTATCGATGAAATGACAAGTGTAATGTCAGAAGCAGTCGCCAGTTCTCACTGTTTGCTAACACGTTCGCCACCTCAACTTAAGGTGATTCTAAAGTCAGTATCGTGTTCCAGCTAAGTGGCCAAAAATAATCAATGAATGCAGGTTTAAGATCATTTCGTCAAACTACAAGGTGTCCAACGTCAGGAATAACATTTCTCGTGTCACAGATTGCAGCTAACGAAGTGGATGCCGTGAGGAAAACATTCAATGTTCAGGTCTTGCACATTCAAAAAGGTAGGGGAGGTTGTTGCTGATCCTCACAATGTATACATCTTTTTGTTGTGGAGATATAAAGAGCGCCATTCGCAACAAAAAATATATATCAGAGAAGCACGTTACCCAAAATGTCTCTGTCACTGAATTGTCATGTAATCTCAACTCCCCCATCCTCAGGAGGCTCCCTGCCACTCTCTGTCACTCCCTCATTGGCTCTGATTCTTCCGCTATCCCTGGCCGTGGTAGCCATGTTTGTAGTCTCATTGGCTGCTCTCACCAGGAGGCCCAAGTTCTGGATGAAAAAACTTGACATCAAACCAGGTGCCAAGACAAACCAAGTGCTTTGTGTAAAATCACTGTTTGCATCTCATGAAAGCTAACTGAATAAGTAATTATAATTAATTGGAAACCCGTTCTTTTCACGACTGTGTTTTCCTCTTCGTCATCACCGAGCAGCCAGATTTCTGTTTCTCATCCATTCAGATGTCATCAAGCATCAGGAGAGCGGGACTCAGGAGGAAGTGATGTCATTGACCAGGAAGAGGCTGACCCCTCCTCGTCTTCTGATTTGCTACAGCAGCTACGATGGCCCCGCACACGTCAGAGCCGTCATGCAGTTGGGGGCCTTCATACAACAGCACATGGCCACTCAGGTAGCGGACGTGATGTTTCATGATGCATTGTGCTACAGAAACAGATCTTACTAAGCGAATTACGATATTGTTCAATTCTTTGTTTCTTTAATATGATGTAAATGTTGTTAGATTATTTTGTTGCGACCATGTTCTTTTATTTTGCTCCCCAGGTGTGCCTGGACCTTTGGGAGTCTTTGAGCGTTGCTGAGGAGGGCAGCATGGCCTGGCACTGCCGGCAGATCCGGGACAGCGACTTCATCTTGGTGATGTGCTCACCGGGCCTCAACCATAGGCCGAAGCCTCCAGGTGGTGACGATGGTGGCGGCGTAGACGAGGAGGCAGACGGAGGGCTCTGCTTCGGGTCCGACGCCTTCAGCTCCAACGCAGCCGTCCAGCTTATCGGAGAGGAGGTGGGCCGAGCCAAAGCCGGGGGCCAGGACCTGTCCAAGTACATGGCGGCCATTTTTGATTACTCCGAGGAAGCGGACATCCCCACTGAGCTGAGGCTGGTGTCTTACTACACGCTGACAAGGGACTTGCAACTGCTCTTCTCACACCTCCATACAGTGGCTCTGCACGGGCCGGGGCATTACCTGAAGATCAACCATATCTCAGAGGAAGGGTATACTGAGTTGCCAGCCGGACAAGCTCTGCAGTGGGCTATCTGTGAGGCTCGGCAGGCAATGACGGCAAAGAGGCATCACTCTGTGGCAGGGCTGGGTGTCAATTAGAAAATTAGGAAGCGTGTACCAATACCGTTAAAGTGATACCAATACCAATACCTTATTCGATACCCAACATATGAATGGATGCTGTGTGCGTGTGTGTGTCCCACTGGCTAGCATATTGCCGCGGCCCTGCACAGCGATCACTGCTGTTAACCGCATTCCCACACCGCATCGGAGCGGAAGCGTAAAACCTCAGTTATACTTTTCCGCTGGGACGAACGTTTCCATCTTTTATACAGCACGCATTCTCAAGAGTCCTCCATTTTCCCCGCCGTCCCGCGTAGCTAGAAATCAAAGGGGGCCGAGTATGACGGTGTGACGTCACTCTGGCCGCACCAACACTCGTGATCCTCGCGGATACGGCAAGCAGGAGTCACGCTCAACGCCCACCGTTAACGGTTCCCAACCTCCCACGTCAGCTCTGTCAGCACTGATATTAGCGCCTTTAGCACCGTTAGCTACTCTGACATCTCGGTGTTCAGAGCCCGCTGTAGGGGTAGTAGCTGCTGCGGTAGTGGACCAATCACACGTCGCATTAAATGGAGTGCTTGCAGTGCAAATCGAAGCTGTGAGAGTCGTACTTCCACAGTCCCTGCTGATGTGCCCTTAAGCAATCAACTAACTGATAACCTCTGCCTCAGCTGTGCACTTTGACCTCCAAAGTGCGTTTACATGCCACATGTGTGCGTACTGGAAGGATTTGTAAAATAAGAACAGTGTTGTGTGTGTGATGGTAAATGTAGTAAATCTCTAAGTAAGTCTTACCGACGTACTTGATGGACATTTCCTCTGTTTTCTTCCTATGTCATGTAAAAACTAGAAAAAGTATTTCCTGCTGAAAATGCGTTGGAATGCTGAAAACTGAAATTAATCGCAAAAACATTGCTGAAAATAGATATCCAATTCAAAAACAAATTGCAAAAACCTTAATAATTCAAAGAGTTTAAAGATTACAAATATGAAAAGTCATATCACACCTCTCCTGAAAGAGCTGAACATTTTGATATTTGAACAGTTTCTGTGGCTTAAAAAAATTCATCAGTGGTGATATTTGTAGTTGTATAAGTTGTAGTATAAGTATTATTCGTAGAAGTATTAGTAGCATTAGAATAAGTACTAGTAGTAGTGATATTTGTAGTCATAGTAGAAGTTGTAGTAGAAGTATTATTAGAAGTAGAAGTATTAGTAATTAGAAGAAGTAGTAGAAGATGTAGCAGTAGCAGTCGTACTAGTAGCAGTTGTCGTATAAGTAATAGTAGTAGTGGTAGTAATAATATTGATGGTAGCAGTAGTAGCAGTAATAGTAGCAACAGCAAAAATTATCGTCGAAGTATTAATACTATATTAGCAGCAGCAGTAGTAGTTGTCGCAGTATTAGTAAGAGCATTCATTTTTTTAACAAAAAAGCCTAATTATGAGTTTGTTTAAATACAGTTAATCCATGGGGCTTTTATTTTGAAAGGGTGGTGCTGGGTGGGGGAGAGGAGACATAATCATAATGTCTGACACACATAAACAGAGGTTATTAAATGCCTGGCTTCATCACAAGCATTTCAATTAGAATTCACTCTTTGGGGCTTTTATTTTGAAATGGGGTGTGTGTGGGGGGGGTCCTCTAAAAGTCTCTAAGACCTGAATGACTGTATGAGAGAGAGACATTGAGAGAGAGAGAGCGAGAGAGAGAAGAAAGAATTTGTGAGAGAGAGAGAGAAGAAAGAATTTGTGAGAGAGAGAGAGAGAGAGAAGAAAGAATTTGTGAGAGAGAGAGAGAGAAGAAAGAATTTGTGAGAGAGAGAAGAAAGAATTTGTGAGCGAGAGAGAGAGAGAGAAGAAAGAATTTGTGAGAGAGAGAGAGAGGCTCTGATATCTCTGGCAAACTTTCTCATTTGGAGATTGCCCGATATTTTATCTTTTACAGCTTAAATGACTGTTGTCCTGCTCTGCCATGTCTTTCCTCACCTCTCCCTAAAATGGCGTGTGTGTGTGTGGGGGGGGGGGGGTGGAGGAGGGGGGAAAGACCTCTAAAGATCCCTAAGACCTGAATGACTGTATGAGAGAGACACAGAGAGAGAGAGGGAGAGGAGTGTATGTGCACTTGAGTCTGTGTTTATAAACATCACTAATTGGCTCAATCGCGAACACCTGTGTGCCTGAAGCCATTTGAAAATATTCTCCATAGAGATCCTATTGAAAAAATAAAAAGCTTAACAATTCAAAAAGTTTAAAGGTTAGAAATATAAAAGTCATAGCACACCTCTGGTGAAAGAGCTGAACATTTTAATAGTTGAACGGTTTATGTAGCTTAAAAAATGAAGGAGGAGAAGCGGTGCGACGGAAGAAATAGAAGAAGTTGAATAAAGAAACAGGATAACAATAGTTGGAATGCTTAACAATGAGTGAGTGAGTGAGTGAGAGAGACCTCTAAAGATCCCTAAGACCTGAATGACTGTATGAGAGACACAGAGAGAGAGAGGGAGAGGAGTGTATGTGCGCGTGTGTCTGTGAGTTTGTGTGTTTATCAACATCACTAATTGGCTCAATCGCGAACACCTGTGTGCCTAAAGCCATTTGAAAATATTCTCCATAGAGATCCTATTGAAAATAAAAAGCTTAATAATTCAAAAAGTTTAAAGGTTAGAAATATGAAAAGTCATAGCAGACCTCTGGTGAAAGAGCTGAACATTTTAATCGTTGAATGGTTTCTGTAGCTTAAAAAATGAAGGAGAAGAAGAGGTGGGACGGAAGAAGAAGAAGTTGAATAAAGATTCGAAGAACAATAGTTATAAGTATATTTGTAATATAAGCATAAGTATATTTGTAATATAAGCATTGTAATGTGTATATATATATATATATTGACTATACTTACTATTAACTATCTCATACACAAGTTATTGAAGTTCTTCTGTGATAACGTGTGACTTGAAGTACACTGTCTTGGCTGTTTACTTATCCATGTGCATCGCTCATATACTTAGGAATGGATTATTAAGTCATATATTTTATTTTACTTTATGCTGATGTAAGGATAAAAGTGACTGTTCTGTATTTTATTCTATGTATGGATATATGGATTTGTTATCGTGTATCTAATAAAACAAAGTGTTCTCTGCATCATCACATATGTATCCATGACATACTTGGCCAAAGAAGGTATTTCACAAACAAAGAGTGCTGATCATCAGCAGGGTGAAGATGTGACAGTTACATCAGGCAGAAATAAAACCGGGTCTGATCCATCAAGCGCAACTTTTAAAGTTCCTGGTCGTAGCTTTAAGAAGCTTCATGTTAACCCGACTTCACTGGGGGGTAAAGGATCTGCCGTCGTCTTCATCTCAATGGTGACGCACTGGTTCTGGAAGCAGTCCTGCCCTGACACTCAAAAACAGATCATGAATAATGTGTGATTAAATAACATGATATGTAGAATATTTAATCTACAAACTGGATGTAATGAGCTACGATGAAGACCATTCATTGTCTGTGATTCTGGCGGTCCCTGTGGACCAAAGTGGTAGTGTTTCTGAGCGCCTTTATAAAACCTCATTTTACTGCAGCAGGGTCTGACAGTTATGGCGTCATGTGCAGTTCAAATGACTGAAACACCTGTCCAGTTTGCCCTGCTCATCCTCTTGACTGCTGGGGGGAGGTAGGGTGTTGGTGGGGCTGGCACTTTAGGGATCCAGCTGATGGGGGTCTGCAAGACAGTTTGGTGTTCAGTGTGCTGCCACAGCTTCTTGGGATGATTGGGTGGTTGACATCCACCCTCAGGAGACACAGGAGTCCTGGCCTGACATCAAAATATTATAAATTGAAAGATAAATAATGAATAATGTATTAACTACTGATGATTAGACTCTTTTAATGATGTTATTAATGATCTCCATACCTGTATCTCAAGATATCTTCACCTCAGTAAAATAACAACAAAGAAATGAAAGAACAAAAGAGTGAGTGATCTTTAACTTATGAGTTATATTAAATGAATAAACTGGTATATCACATGGTCACTTTCTATCCAAGTCAGAATTTTGTCCTCACCATTTTCCCCAAATGATCTGGGATCAGCGGGAAGCCCACTGAACCTCAGAGCAACATGGCACACATAGGAGCCAGTGGAGATATTTCAATCAAATACCTCCACTGGCTCCTATCAACATCAAGGAGCAGTGATACGGATGTAACAACAAGATGACATCACACAGAATGTCAGCTTTTTATCAACAACAAATGTTCAAAAAACAAACATTTACAGGGACCAAAACCAGACGCGTTACCAGAAAGTATTACCAGACCGAGGATCACGCACAAGTCTATGCCAAACATCTGGAGCACAGGTTCATTCATTCAACATTCACAGAAAACAAAGAAGTGTTGGAATGACCATGTTGATGAAGCTGCTGTGGTCACAGTTGGAGATGATGAGTAGAGAGCAGATATGCGTTTGTTTTTTAATCAATGACAGTTGTATCGATGAACTGGATTAAAAGTCACGCCGTGCTGGATGGAGTCTGTGTGAGCAGATATCAGGAGAACGGTTTACGCACAGCAACTAAAAGGACTATTTACATTTGTCGATCACATCGGTGCATCAAAGCACAGACAGAGTGCAGTGTGACGTCTACATCTGCTGAGTCAGACTAGCTGGGACTCCATATGCTCTAAACCAGGGGTGTCAAACTCATTTCCACTCTGGGCCACATCAGCATCACGGTCGCCCTCAAAGGACCGGTTGTAAGACTGTATAACTGTAACTTCTCCTAACATATTGTTAAATAACTCTCTGCATTTTATTATTGTTTATTCAAGTGTAAAAATATTGTACATGCAGTTATATAAATGAAAAATGATATTTAAACACATTTCTGTTATTATAACATAAATCACTTTAATTGAGGGTTAAGAAACCCACATGACTCTATCAAAGATCAAACTATTAAAGAAAATAACAAAGACAAATATCAAACACAAGTTATTACATGAACGTTGTTCAAAGCTGTTTGTGTCACCTCTCTGCATCACTAATGTTCCTCCCTGTCGTCGTCCTGTGCATGCAGCTACATCCAAGAGCTGCTCACTGAGAGTCAGGTCTGATGAACATGATAGATGATGTAGCCGTGTTGTCTGTGCTTTCATCAACAGTTCATTACAAACACAAGTACCTGCTCGTCTCTTAGCTAGCTGTGTTGTTAGATTGCTGCTAGTTCATGAACTCGGTCTGCGATGGTGTTTCTTCACAAACTGACATTTGTAAAAGTCTGTATCTGGTCGGAGCTCTGCTCACATCTCATAATTTCGACCATGGGGATACTTTTATTTTCAAGTCTAACTTTTAATTATTTTTCCAAAAAATAAAATAAAAAAATATTAATATTTTTATTTTATTTTTTTCCTGGCGGATTCTTGGGCCACATAAAATGACGAGGCGGGCCGGATTCGGCCCGCGGGCCTTGAGTTTGACACGTGCTCTAAACTATTTTCACATAACATGAATCACACACGTTACATTGTCATTAACAATAGCTACAACTATTAGGGTGTGTTTAGCATCAGGTCAATTTAATGATATATATATATATATATATATATATATATATATATATATATATATATATGATGACTGAAATTAATAGATTAATATTTCAGTAACACTGCATTGAACCAGACACGTGCAGTTCAATTTAGCTTTCATTCTCATGAAATTATAGATCTGATTATGCGTTTAATGAATATCTGTACATTAGTTCATAAAAGAGATGAACTTTAAACCTAAAAGGACCCGATGCTCCGTCCACACAGAGGAACGGGGCCCCTCACTGCATTTCATTTTAAGAAAATCTGCCCGGTCGCCATCTTATGTTTTTCAAATCCCTGCACCATGCATTGTTTATGTATGTGTCCGACAACTTTGTATACATTAAAACCCACTTATATTAATTTTACACTCAGAAAACGCAGAGATTCACCCAACAGCCCACCACATATTCTGACACTTTTTCACCTTTAGATTCAACAAGTGTGTTCATTTCTGTGCTGAGGAAGCTTTCTCAGTTCTCAGGGAGGTTCAGTAAAGAAAGTAAGGAAACATGAATTTAGTTCTCTCACCTCCACGATGGTGGTCCGGGTAAAGCAGACCTCCGATCAGCAGGTGGACCACAGCAGCCATCCCCTCCAGCAGCTTCAGGTGTAGATATGTTGGCAAAAATCTAAATGACTAATTAGTATGCGTTTAAATGATGAAAGAATGTTGTACACATTCTAATAGAATTGTCTTCTGAAGATGAACAGGACATTTTTCAGTTTCAAGTAATGACTGGGTTGTTCCTTTCGGTGCTGCTTTAGTATTGATCATGTTTTGATATTTGAGTCATGTTGTGGATGATCAGATGGAGTTATGATGGCAGCAGTCGCCCAATTGCAGATTCAGCTTGAGCAAAACCTTTGTCTGTTGTGTTCAAATCAGGCCCATAGGAGTTTACAAGGCAGGTGTCCTTTCTCTAAACACTGACCTGATGCATCAAGTGGATATGTTTTGCTGAACATAATATTATGCATTGGTCCTCTACATCCTCTAGTCTAATGAGCAGACTTATAAACACACTGTTACAACTCCTTCATAGTGTCATATTGCTTTTCGGAGAATTATGATGATAAGTTCATAGTAGATGCAAAAGTATACTTATGTACAATATATTATGTTGAACATTGTTGCTCCTGGATGGATCACAGCAACCCAATTATGTTCAACACAGCTCCATGTCCTTGGTCATGGTGCCACAGCACTTAAAAGAATAAACTTCATCATTCTCAAAATTCTGACCCTTTGCTTTTTTATTAACAGCATTTACTTGTACTTTTACTTCCAATGAACAGGTTATGATGTTCATTTAATGTTCAGGTTATGATGTACATTTAATCAGAAAATTACTTTTGATACTTCAGTACTGTTGATACTTCAGTACAATAAATATCAGATACTTTAAGACTTTTACTCAAGTAGTATTCTAATAGGTGACTTTTTACTTTTACTGGAGTAGTTTTCCAGTAAGGTATCTTTACTGTTACTCAAGTATGGCTTTTCAGTACTTTATACACCACTGGTATGTGAATTGTTAGGGATCTAGCTGTGGGCCTATCCAGCCATAGTTTGCTCAAAATAATAACTCATAAGCAACATGTTGTTAAAACATGAACGATGCCGTAACAAACTCCACCCTAATGTTTCCTCAGAAGGAGCTCATAATACTGGTTTCTGTCAACGGTGAGCGGAGTGAGCAGGGACCGTCCACAAAGAGCAACGCTGAAAAGACACACGGTAAACATGTTCAATAACTCAACTGTCACGTGAGACCAAAATCAGTCCTTGCATCAATGAACTCCTCCTGGTTATACGACAACACTTATTTCAGAAAAAAAACGTGCTTTGCATATTTGGTGTTTTTTTATTGGGATAAGCATTCCCTAACTTAATTATTATGCATTGTAGTGTTGCCAAAATCCCTTCACACATCAATGGTCTCCTCCTGATTAAAATGTAAAAAAAAATTAAACCTTATTACAATGGTCATATACATAAAGGTACATACACATCTGACCTCAGCATTTAACCCTTAGCCTTTAGGAGCAGTGGGCTGAAGCGGCCCGGGGAGCCTATAGGGTTCAGTGTTTTGCTCAAGGACACCAAGCAGGAAGCAACCTCTGGTTCTGCCAAATGAAGCCATACCGAAGTGTCTTAAAACGGACAATATGAACATTCAGGCTCCCTCGTGTGGCTCAAAAGGTGAACTGCAGATATAAATGTTCAATTAAAAGACTGTGGAAGAAATTGTGCAGATTTATTTGGCGACCCTAATAAATTCCCCTGCGACCCAGCATGTGGGTCCCGACCCAGTCTTTGAGAATCACTGCTGTAAACTTTGATTGATCTGCAAACACTTTTTCCTCCGCCTCAAGCAATAGTGTAGCAATAGCCCTCTGAGGCAAATTTGTTGTTTGTGATTTTGGGCGATACAACAATAAATTGAATTGAATTGTATCAGTGTTAATAAAGCAATGATACAACTATGATCACAACAAAAAGGTGTCTCTCTGTATCAGTGAAAACATGAAGTCACATAGAGAATCCACTGGGCTGTGTTAGGAGGGTCTCACTGTCTGATAGCTCTAATTTTTTAAACGTCACTCATGTGGCATCCTGAGGAAGCAGCAGAATCTCAGTGGATGATATTGTGTCGTCAAGTGGAAAAGCTCCCGTCTTTTTGTATCGAAAACAATCACCAAAATATGATCAACTTCATCTGAATAAAATTTGATTGTGTTTTCAAGGAACGCATTAGTGTCTTAATAATGAGCCTTCCATTTCTGTGTAATTAACAACTCAAATTGGGAATACGGTTTAGTGACTTGACCAACCAGACCTGGCAACCCGGTTGGAGGCGTCGTCATTGTGAGCTCAGTCCGGCTCTCTCTCTGACAGACAGCGTGGACAAAAGATGGTGCTCGACTTGGACCTGTTTCGCACCGACAAAGGTGGCGATCCGGAAGCCATCCGTGAAACCCAAAGGAAGAGGTTTAAAGATGTAACGCTGGTCGATAAACTGGTCGCCGCAGACACGGAGTGGAGAAAATGTAAGCGCCCTGTCAGTTTAGTCATAGTGGCTAACGTTAGCGCGGTGGCTAATGATGCCAACGTAGCGTCAGTGTATCTTCCGCTGGAGAAGCGCTCACGCCCAACTCCTTTAAAAAGTCTGGCATTTGTATTGTTCGTACATAAATATAGCTGTCTGTTACATCCCATCTGGGACATTTAAAGACTTCACGCATTTATAGGACCACGTCTTCTATTCGGTACCTTGAAATGTTTTAAAACTGCTCTAAAAATGTATTTTTACAACGAATTTGCTTGTTAACTCCACGCGCTGCTACGGCAGTAACGCCGAAGGATCGCTCAATGCAGTGCAGCGAAACATTTCAGAAAGTAAACTAGTGAACTAGTTAGAGTGCTGCTTGGTGCATTATATTTACGCCGTATTAACCACTGGATACTATTTGAACGGGGTGTAAACTAATGTACCTTGTACAATGAGCGGGTTTTTGTCAGAAGCGTTGGCAACAATTCATAGCCGGATTTGAACGAGGCTTGGCGTGATGATACCACAGAGGAAGAGAGCAGCACGCAGGGGGGCTAATGCTAGCGCGACTAGCGGCGTCTAAGAATCCAAATGAACCATATGGTTACTCTCCACGGAGCGAACTGTGGTTACTTAATATCTGGCTGCTAAGAGAGAGAAGCCAGGCTGTAGTTAATCACACATTCCCGTAAGTTGTATCGGCGGATACGATACAGAAGGTTGGCTAATGCAGGGTTAGCTTAGCGATGCCGGCTCATAACGTGAGATCTGATGCAATCCCAGCCTGCAACACACAGGTCAACCTCGCCCCGCAGTGTAGCTGCAAAGAGTCATTCTGACCCAGCATGATGGCACCAATGATTTGTATCGGTGCATTGTTGCTGGTGTTTAAGTGACAACGGTAGTTTTTTGTTTTTACATCTTTTAATCAGTTTTGACTGCGTGAGGGTGAGTTGCCACAGACACTCACACCTGTCACCTGTTACCAGTCCTGTAATTCCAGCTCGCACACACACACACACGTAAGCACAGTCCCATGCACTGACTGACTTTTATTTAACCTCCTAACAGGCCGCTTCACTGCAGACAACCTGAACAAAGCGAAGAACCTCTGCAGCAAGAGCATTGGGGAGAAGATGAAGGTACGGACACATCTGGCCATTAAGAAGACACAATGAGTCATTGTTGATGTAGATTGAGACGGGAGGAATAAAACCCTCTGTCAGTATTATGTGTCCTGAGAGGGAGTTCCTCTTTAACACCTTGCTCACGTTGTAAATGCAGAGAAAGGAGCCAGTTGGGGAGGATGAGTCTGTACCTGAAGAAGCACAGAACGTGGAGTCCCTAACAGCTGAAACGCTCTCGGTATGACGGGTTCCTGCGCTAAGCCCCCCCCACCTGTGTGGCGGTGCTTTTTTTGCATGTTGTTACACACAAATCTCAGCAAAAATAAAAACAGACGGAACACATGCATTTCTTCCCCCCTCTCTCTCTCTTTGTACGTCTACACGTGTATATATTCTGTCAGCCCCTGACGGTTACCCAGGTCAAGAAGGTGCGTGTGTTGGTGGAAGCGGCGGTGGAGAAAAGCGACAGCGAGAGGATAAAGCTGGAGGCGGAGCGCTTGGAGTACCTGAGGGAGCTCGGCAACCTTCTGCACCCGTCTGTGCCCATCAGTAACAATGAGGTGAGACGCAGTCTGGTTCAAGGAGCAGCATGTTACATCACGCTGACTCAGTCATACAGTTCTCTCGTGTTTCTGGGGGTATTAGAGACTTGAAACGTCGTCGTCTGCAGTTCTGCTGGACTCCCGCACACAGGATGCTACACCTCGTCGTGTAAATTATCGATGCTGCTTCACACACGGATCAGTCTTGAATTATTACTTTTCTCGCACTTAATCCAAGCCCCATGCTTCCTTTTCAGATGTGGATGAATGTATTCTGTCACACGCCATTAGTTATAAACAAGAAAAAAACAACAAAGACAGAAATATAGTGAAATTGATGGGAGCTACCGGCCGCAGCACGTACGTGCGCCGCCATTGCCGGTACCCATCTCTACCTTAACTGTTCAATTTAGCTCGAGAGAAAGAAATGAAGAGAATCTTGACATTCAGTTCGTAATGATGTAAAAACAGAAAGAAGCCGATCCTCACATTTTAGAAGTTAGAACCAGAGTTTTTTTGGCATTCTTGTTCGATAAATGACCCATTTATTCATCTAAAAGTGTCGTAGATTGACTTTCTGACAGCCGACTAATTGTCTTAATGTCATACTCGCTGTTGTTTCCTCCTGACAGGACGCAGACAACAAGGTGGAGCGTACCTGGGGCGACTGCAGCGTCCAGAAGAAGTACTCCCACGTGGACCTGGTGGTCATGATCGATGGCTTTGATGGCGAGAGAGGAGCTGTTGTGGCTGGGAGCAGAGGCTACTTCCTGAAGGTGAGAGCAAACGCTTGATTTGGGGGCAGATTTTGAATGAGACAAGTAGAATACAATGGGTCAGAGTGTCAACACATTCATGACACACACACACACACACACAGGAGGACATCACTGCAGACGGACCAACGGTCCCTCTACTTTTGAGCCGTTTCTCCCCACATAGGAGAAACACTTGCATCCACAGAAGACTCGTAACTGCCCCTTTGTGTCCTGCAAATAACGAAAGCCGTTGTTCTTCCCCTCCTCCGGTGTGTTCAGGGCCCCCTGGTGTTCCTGGAGCAGGCCCTGATCACGTATGCCATGAGGATACTCCACAGCAAGAACTACACCATGCTCTACACGCCCTTCTTCATGAAGAAAGAGGTCATGCAGGAAGTCGCCCAGCTCAGCCAGTTTGACGACGAGCTCTACAAGGTTTACTGAGTTCCTCAACTTTCCCTCTCAAAGATATTCTGTCCTGCAGACGAGCATTATTTTAACTAGTTTGGAAATCAAACAACAGCCATTGTTTTGGAATGAGATGTTCAGGCGTCCACATACTTGTGGTCACGAAGTGCCACCTGGAGGCCCAAACGGGGAACTGCGCATCGTTAGATAGTACTATGATTTCACTTCTTCCCCAAACTCACCTGAACCTGGAAAAATACAAATTCAACGACTGTTGATGACCGTGAACCTTTCTGTCCATTGCACTCCTTTTCCCCAGGTCATCGGTAAGGGCAGCGAGAAGTCTGACGACAACTCCATCGACGAGAAGTACCTCATCGCCACCTCCGAGCAGCCCATCGCGGCCTTCCTGAGGGACGAGTGGCTGAAACCCGAGGACCTGCCCATCCGCTACGCCGGCTTCTCCACCTGCTTCAGGCAGGAAGTGGGCTCCCATGGCCGAGACACCCGCGGCATCTTCAGGGTCCACCAGTTTGAGAAGGTCGGTCGTGTTTTCTGTGACTTTTCATCGTCATCGGAGTACAACGTTCACATAAATAAGTGACGGAGGATCTCTTTGCAGATTGAGCAGTTCATCTTCGCCTCCCCGCACGACGGCAAATCGTGGGAGCTGTTTGACGAGATGATCGGGACAGCTGAAGAGTTCTACCAGACTCTGGAAATTCCTTATCGCATCGTCAACATCGTCTCTGGTAGGTCTTCAGCACGCACTCGTAGCCCCTCCTACAGGCTGTTTGCGGGGGGGGGGTGGGGGTACTGCGGTGATGGTAATTCATCACGGTATTACAAAAGGGATACTCGGCTCAAAACATGATTCTACTAATCTCCACTTTATCGCCAAAGTAAGTGAACACATCTTAAAACCCTCTGAACCCAAAACCCACCCGAGGGATGGAAGAAAACTACAGTTTATCATAGCCAGAAGCTAAAAACATAATCGGCACATTTTCTTCTTTCCCGTGGTCCGTGAACACATCATTTTTTTAATTATTATTTCTGGCATTGTAACTTATATTGCACAAAATACCGTTTTGAGTTCTCTACTTCGAGCCATGATTGTTTCCATAGAGGTGCAGAACTTATGAACTGCAGTGAACATCAAGACCACAGAGAGGAAGATGTGACGGGAGGGAAAAACTCAGTTTTGGGGTTCAGAGGAGAATGAAAACAATATTTAAAAACAGATACTGGCTCTAAATATGACTGATAATGAGGTGGAGAGCACACATGTCTGCCCCATAATGTAACGGTGATGGAGTGAAGACGTACTCTAGAAATAGACGTTTGTAGATCGTACATTGCAGACGTCACATTTGGCTTTGGAAAAGTGTGATCAGCGTTATTCAGTCTTCGGACATTTTAGAAACCAAATGGTCAGCGGAGGAAATAATCTGCAGACGAATCAATTCCGAAAGGAACATATTGTTTGTTTGATATAATATGTCCAGTGTTTACCAAAAGCTTTTTCCGTCGAGGCAATGATTTTAATTTGGGGCAGCCGGGAGGGTTTTGGTTTGCTCCGTGTGTAACATGTCTGCTGCTCTATGATCACTGGAGAGAACTCAGGACTCACCAGCTGCTGTTGGAGCGTGGAGATCCTACCGTGCTACCGGCTAACCGTCTGCTGCTCTACGTCCGCACAGGTGCCCTGAATCACGCCGCCAGCAAGAAGCTGGACCTGGAGGCCTGGTTCCCCGGCTCTGGTGCCTTCAGAGAGCTGGTCTCCTGCTCAAACTGCACGGACTACCAGGCCCGGCGCCTCCGCATCCGCTACGGTCAGACCAAGAAGATGATGGACAAGGTGAGTTGCGCTGTTCCGCAGCTTTGTTTTTTCCCGACAACGCGGCCTCGGCTGTCGTTGGGCGGAAGGTTTAGCTCCAGAATACGGTCGAGGCTTTATCCAGACTGCAGCTGCTCTAAACACTCCTCTCTGTGCGTCACGCAGGCCGAGTATGTGCACATGTTGAACGCCACCATGTGTGCCACCACTCGCGTGATGTGCGCCATCCTGGAGAATTACCAAACCGAGGAAGGCATCGTCGTTCCAGAGATGCTCCGGCCGTTCATGCCTCCTGGTAAGCTGCGCCGAAGGGTTTCACAGCCGGTGTGTGTCGAGTATGACTAACGGATGCTGTGACGCATTGTGGTCAATGAAGACCTTCAGGCAAAGTGAATAATGAAGGGGCCGCTTGTTAGCTTGGCTTGTAGTTCTTTTGGTCAGTGTATTAATTAGCGCTACGCTGGTAAACTATTCCTTTAAGTGCCTTCACAGTAAAAACAATGTGGTGGTGTTTTCCAGGGTGTATTTCATTTCATTTCCTTCACCTCCAGGTTTGACGGAGATCCTGAAGTTCGTGAAGCCCGCTCCCATCGACCAGGAGATGTCTAAGAAAGCCAAGAAACACAACGACGGAGGGAAGAAGAAGAAGCAGGGAGGGGCGGGCCAGAACCTTCCCAACGCCATGGAGACCATGTGCGTCGACGACTCGTAGGCCGCAGGTAGACACGGGTGGAACGGGGCCTCCCGGGGGACGACTGTCGTCCTCGTGAAGGGGAGCTCCGTCACATCGGTGTCTATCTGAATGGAAGGTGTTCATCTCAGCTGTTCCTCCCCACGATCACATAGAGCGCACTGACGAAGGCCTCCTACATCTACTGTTCACTCTCACCTCTGCAGCAAACGCACAGATGACACTGCTGGTAAAATTCCGGCTTCACATCATTGCAGTCGTTAGGAAAACTTAAACATTGCAAGCTAATGTTTTCCTCAGCTTTTTGGGATCTGCAATGGACAATAAAAGGTGATCGGTAACTGAAATCTTTACGAGAACGACGCCTGCATCTCTTCTGTGAAACGTCTTTCTTTGAGTCTGGAACGGTTTTACAGTTGATCTAAATTCTACTCTTCAGAAATCAATCAATGATCGGGTATTTAGGCTTCCCTTCGTCTTCTCTGACCACAATCATCATCGTCTTTAACCATTGATGCGCGACCATAATGCTCTTCCTGGCTTATGATTAAGACATTGTATGAACTCGCTAAAGATATCTACATATAAATATCTATATATATGATTGAGCATTCAAGAAGTGGCACTTATTGTAAAACAAATATTAAAAACGGTTGATATGGAAGACATTTTGTGTTTTTTTCCCAGTGAGTCTACAGTATATGTGGGTTATTTGTGCAGTATGTGTATATTTACGGTGAATTACTTGAAGTATGCATGTACACAAGAAAGAACACTACGATGTGAGTCAGCTCAGTGTCTGTGGGAACTCACTGGGTTCATTTACACAACTCTGATGTAGAATCTGTTTCTCAAACATCTCATAGCAGGAAACACCAGCTTACCATGTTGGGGTCGGCAGCGTAGCCTTGTTTTAGCAAAAAGAACCTGAGAATGACCAAATCCAGTCTCCAGTCAGACCGTGGGTTAGAGTTAGGGTTAGTCCCGTTCATATTTACACCATTTCAAGCCATGCACCTCTGAGTGAGCAATAAGGAAGACACAAGAGTTACTCATTGACACCAACAGACTTTACACCCTGAAGTTTGAAGTGCAATAAAAAGCGGCTCTCCTCCGGTGAAAGCACATTTGCACACAGGTAAGACAACTTTGCAGTAAGTCTTTCATGTTTAAGACATTCATGTCACCATCACTGTCTTCATTTTTCATCTGTACGTCCGCCTGCAGGGTTCAGTCTGACACCAGACGGGTTAAAGATGAGTGACGCCTCGGAGGATGAGAATGAAATTTCCTTTACGGTAAAGGTAAATACGGATTTTTGACAGCTAAAAACGGCATTCTGAATGTAGCGAATCAAGTAGAAGGTGAGACACTTGTGATTAATAATGGCGGCTGATCAATAGTGTGTGCACTTGGTTCCGTTTGGCCTGTATCAGCAGCTTTTCTTCATGTCACTTTAATCCGATAATCAGCCTTCTTTCACACTTGCATGTGTATTTCTTTCTCCAAACTGCAGTTTCTTGGGCGCGTTGAGGTGGTCCGCCCCGATGGACTACAGATCCTGTCTGAAGCGGCTCAGAGCCTAAAGGTCAGCCACTACCGCTCACATCCCATTTGAGTCTGTTATTCCCCATTAACAGGGAAACAGACTTTCCCTTTCTATCATTTCCATGTACATGTTAATGCAACTCTCTGACTTGGATGCTGGGATTCTTCTGCACATCAGTAACTTGTATTGTAGTGGGAAACTGAGTTTGTATCCACTATATTATATCTCTATATGAACGTGTTCGGCTCTACAGATGCTGTCACTGACTAACATGACGTGTAATCCATCGACTCTCATCCCCAGACGCCAGATCAATTCTCCTCAGAAAAGGCAGCGAAGAAGAGCAAAGTCCATCTCTTCCTGTCGCTGAGTGGAATCGACGTGTTGGAAAACAAAACCAAGGTGTGTGCCAGTTAATCGCACAGGTCCGAGGGTGCACGAGATTCGATAGTGCACCTTTTCTTTACTGTTGAATTATCGCTTGTAATCTCCCCGTTGTCTCTCCTACCCTCAGTTTTTGTTGTACTCGTGCCCTCTGTCCACCGTTTCCTTCTGTGCCGTCCTGCCGTCTTCGCCCAAAGTCTTTGGGTTTGTGGCCAGACACCCTGCAGCAGACATGAACCACTGTTATCTGTTCCAGAGCAAGACGTTTGTGAGTTAATCCAGTGCAGCCATCCATTCCCTACAGGAGCAATTTGGTGGTTTATTGTTTTGTTATTTGAGTGGGAGATCACCGATATTAATATTGGAAGTATGAATTTTTCAGTCTCACGTGCTGGTCTCAGTAATCGGGGATGCCTTCCGAGCTTCAAAGAAGGAGGAGAGCATCAGGGGAGGAAGAGACCTGATCGTGGAGGCCCTCAGACATAAGGTCAGTTCTGCTTTGGATTTGACATTCCTATCAGAGCTTGGGTCGGAATTTATTCTGTTCATTTCTTGGTTCTCAGTTTACCTTCGTTTTTCTCATTCTTTTCTCTTTTTCTCGCAGAACAAAATGCTGCAAAGAGAGAATGCTGAGCTGAAGAGGCTGCTTGCAGGACAGACTAACTAACTCCTGCTACTAATATATGCTGTTGCACTTCTGCACACATTCTAAAACACTTGTGAAAGATAAACTACTGACCCTGGTATATACTGTTTACCCTCGTACTTAATAATAGCAATAATGTGTTATTCTTTTTCATGTTGACTCAATTGTAGGTGTGTTCCTGTGCCTTCAGGAAGAACAAAAGAAAGTCTGAAGTACCACAGAGAAATATATATATATATATATATATATAAACAATGAAGGGCAGAAAGTTTGATCATATATACAAAAGTCTCAGTTCCATTTGTCGTGTCCTGGGGCCTGTTCCAAAAAGCGAGTTTACCAATTAAGCCAGGCTTATTTTAGTTAGTCTGACTCATTTTCAGTTTATTTGCCTCAGTAAAGCAGACTGTATGGTTTAAAAAAGTAATATATGTTAATAGGTCGTCAAAATAATCCAGGCTGGCTGTGAGACGGATCTGGAGCCGGCTAGCTGCACAGAATAGTTGAATCTCTTTCGTGAACCAGATTCACGGCTAAATGAAAGCAGGATAAGTAGAAAATCGCAGCTTAATCCACCATCTAATGATCTTGATGCCAGCAACTACTGATTTGCTTCTGTACAAGTGGATAATAAATCAAATGTGCATGTGTGGTGTATACTGTATTTTATAGCTTGAAGCTGGTATTGGAACATGTGTTCATGTGTGAAACGGAAACTGGAATATTAAACAAAAACATACAATCTGATTTAATTCGTTAATACCAATGTTATAGTGTCATTGTCCTTGATATTTCCAAGTGCCTTCCTCATTTCAAGTGTTAATCATGAACATAAACGTGTGGAGGGCAGAAACCGACGTTGAAAGGAACCAACATTGGGGAGGAGTACATCCAGGAGTGATGCATTGAACTGCTGTAAAACCTCAAAGAAGCAGAACGCGTGTTTTTACCGATGGATCAGAAGACCCAGCTACAGACTGTTTACTGAGTTACTAAATAGAAATATTTCAACGCATATTTGTTTTGCTCTGTATACAGTTGAGTTGTATGCATTTATTTATTTATTTATATGGATTCCAGCTCACACGGGTATCAGAGGGAATACAAAAAGTGGACAACCTAGCTGAACAAGCACTGAAGAAAAATAATATGGACATCTGTATCAATCCAAAGCAGAGGGGAAAGGGCAGCATCAGGAACAAATATGGAAACAACATTGGGACGAGGGGGAGAAGGGACCCAATGCAAGGTAAAGTGGGCAGTGTAAGATATAGGGGAGGAAACAAATATCATCCCCAATATCAAGGATCAAGGCTGAGAATAGAACAGTGGAATCCCCCAACCGGCCTCTGTGAGCACTGCCCGGCACCAGAAACTGTGCTAACATGCTATCACCACTTACAATAGACCGGAAGGTGGCAGTAATGCAACTAATAGGATGCAAGCTGCCGTTAAACACCACAGAAGAAGAAAAAGAAGCAGAAGACGGATGTACGCAGCTGTACTTGAAGGCAGCACATCATGAACGCAGGTATGACGGAGGGCACAGAGTGTACGCCGGTGTAAACCCAACTTTGGGATGGATACGTTGAGCTGTTTGGTCTAAAATGTAAGTCAAGTTTGTAAGTAAGCTAACTAACGTTACGGATGGCTACAGTCACTGAACTCTAAGAGCTCACTTGTAGAACACCTCTGTTAGCAAACTAGTTAGCAGAGAACAACATTGCAGCCCGCTAAGGTTACATTTTCACTCCGTCAGCTGTATCGTTACTGGCGGACACAGGAGGGGCATTATGTCGATAACCAGCTGACCTATCGCGCCCGAGTCAATATGCTGGCGTGTGTATTCATGGCTGAACGGCTCGCTCTCACTCCCACGCAGATCGCCCTGGTACTCGGTGGGAAACTGGCTTGACCGTCCGCGCGTTGAGCCCTCTGCCATGGGGACACTGTGGTCTCGCAGCGGCAGCATCCTGTCGCTCCTCCCGGAGAGGCAGCGCTCCGAGCGGAAAGAGGAGGATTCGGACAACGCCTCTCTGGACGGGCTCGTCCGACCGGAGGACATAGCTCAGTTCCCCTACGTAGAGTTCACCGGCAGGGACAGCATAACGTGTCCAACGTGCCAAGGCAGCGGACGGATACCCTCAGGTGAGTAGGACCAACGCTAGCGCGAATGAAGCTAAGCACCTCACTGAAGATGGACCCTAACCTGGACGAACTATTGATAATTAAACTTACACCAAGGCCTGATGAATACACATGTAATACATATTCAATTTCAGACTCAATACTTTGTTGTTGTTTTTGCTTGAACATTTGATGAGCAGACTTGAATGCATTGATGCAATCTCAGAGGCTTCGCCCTGTGTCCCATCAAATGTACACTAATCAGGGAGACACTAATCAGCATGTTGCATGACCCGCTATCTCCCCTCCCGATAGATCAAGTGAATGAACTGGTCGCATTGATCCCGTACAGCGACCAAAGGCTGCGGCCCCAAAGAACGTGAGTAATCTTACGGCGTGTATAGAGTGGTCTCGTGTGACGTCACAGTTTAGCTGTCGGCCATGTTGGAGTACACACAAAGCCACTGGCATGCACGGCTGAGTCGCATAACCTATCGGTGGTGAACTTTTGTGCTGTCTTTGGTTGTGGCAGCAGAGCTGATAGAGACAAGAAATCATTCTTTGGTTTGCCAGCGGTCATTACACATCAAGGAAATGACACGAAGGAGCTATCCAAGCGACGTCGCGAGAAATGGCTGTCACGCATCTCTCGAGATACAACGGAATGTCCTGCCTCTGCTTTTGTTTTGAAAAAAAAAGTGAAATAATTTATAAAAGTAAGTCGATAGAACATGGGAATCTTAAATACATTTTCTAGATATCCACACCCCTGATAATATATAGTCATTGTGTGCATGCAATTATATATTACATATATATTGTATACATGTATGTATGTATGCACATACACATACACAGTGTATATTATACAATCATGGAGCACCCTATTGTGTTATATCGTTTTATTTCGTAGTAAATTGGGCTTAGAGCGCGGTCAGACATGAGCCATTGTTAATGAAACTTCCCCAGAGCTCTAAGAAAGATAAAACCATCTCAAAACAAGAATAGAAGAATGTGCTGTGAAGGGTAACTCATCAATCCCAAATTATATAACTTTGATTTACGTTAACTAACTTGGACTTTTATTTAAAATAATTCTTTTCATTATTATTATTGCCGATTGTTGTAAATGACTGTAAAAGTAATTATTTGTAAAGAGTACCGGTATGTTTTCTTCCAAAACGAGTGAAACCGTTGATAAATCAAATGAATGAGAAACACAGAGTGGTTGCTCTAAGGATGCATGAAGAGAAGGAATGACTTAACTAGAATCATAAAAACAATTTACAACAGCTGACCTGCCGTGACAACAATAGGTGTTCTCACACATTGTGGCACGAGGAGGATCTCGACCATGCTGGAGAAAGATGAGAAGCTTTCTGTTGCGCGCTGTACATTCTCTGTGGTTCTCAAAGGTCTCAAGTCAAGTTGTTTTTCTACGTCATTCAAAATGTGTATCCAAGCGTTCGGTGAGAGAGGATCTACCTTTTGTTTGTTGGCGTTGTGTCGTAGGAAGCTGTACGTGGTCCTGTCGGTGGTGTTGTGCCTCCTTGCATCCTCGCTCGTGGCCTTCTTCCTCTTCCCTCGCTCCGTGGTGGTGGTGGACGATGGGATGCACTCGGTGACCGTGCTCCTCAACCCCTCCGGCATGAACGTCCTCATGAACATGACGGTAGGGTTGCTTCTCATTTTGGAGGATGAAGGTTGTGGCATCACACACAGCGGTGTTTCTCCCTCAGCGATTCTAAAAACTTCAACTCTCTGAAGTCAGATTTGTGTGATAATAAATCTTATTTGTTTGCATCCTCACTTTGTGGCAGAGTGAGTGATCCGGTTCAGCGGAGTCCTTAAATGAGAGCTCATGTGATGAATAGATCAAAGGCTCAACGTGTGCAAATGCTTCCTCTTCAGTCGAGCTGATTGGATGCTTTTGTTTTTGTCATAATGACAAAAATGAGTGGTTTTTTTTTTGTTTGTTTTTTAACCTAAATTATAATTTTTAGTTATTAAATGTTGACAGAACGATGAATCGATGCATTTAGAGAATATTTGATAATAGTGTTGAAAGTAGTTGTTACTTGCAGCCCTAATCCAAATGTTCCCATAAATGATTCATGTTTCATATGTTTCCTGGTTCCTAACTCTTATTCTGTTTCTGTGTAAGTATATTAAGAGGGATGCAAAAGAACAGTCTAACTCCTCGTATGGGTACACGTACCTGTGTGATGAATAAATATGATCCTGGTCTGAACCTGAAGGGTCTCATTGGAGCGGTTCTCTGTAAATAGAGCCTCTGTTATCATACGAGAGGCCTGTTTTTAATCTGGTACAGGATCCACGCAAGACATGTTTCCTTTTGTCAAGCTACTCTCTTCCCCCCCAGAGTACATTGAACCTCAGCAACCCAAACTTCTTCTCGGTGCTGGTGCAGAGTGTGAGCTGCCAGGTCCTTTACATGAAGACGGAGATCGGAACTCAGCAGCTAGACAGTGTCACCACCATCCTGCCGCTCGGTCACAGTCAGGTGAAACCCACTCATTCATACTGTGTGTGTGTCTCACTCACACACACACACACACCAACCAACCAGTGGAGATGTGTACTTTGTGCATAATAAACATTATCACTGGTTGCTCCAGACACTGCTCCCAGTACAGAGTTCAGTATGCCAACAATCACTTTTAAAGCATGCATAGACGCGTTTACAACACGAGCTAAAGGGTTAAATTCTCCTGAAGAACAACACACTGACAGAATGAGGCTGACGTCATTCATTACTGTCAACACCAGGGCTGACTCGTCCTGCTCACTGTTGACCAGCACAGAGATGGGAGCTGGAGTTCATAATCATCCAACAGCAGAACAGCACTCTCTAATATGACAACCTAGAGCTGCAACAATAAGTCAACAGACAGAAAAGTAATTGCTGCTATTTTGATAACTGATTCACCGTTAAGTCATTTTTAATATAAATAATGCTGTTTTTAGCCTCCCTAATGTGGAGCTCTTTAACGTTTTGAAGACATGTAAAGACATCGTCTTGGGCTTTGAGAAACCGGGACGGACATTTTAAAATATTTTCTTTATATTATCGCCGAAAAGAATATCTAGGGAGTAGTCGGCAGCTTAATGGCTAATGAAAGATAACCGTTAGTTACAGCCGTAGACTCATACATCTTTGGCGGGGAAAACAAGTACACGTACAAAATGGATGTGTGTCGGTACCGTCTGCTGAATACTGCAGGACCAGCTGATCTAGGAACGGCTGGAGCCTTTGTAAACAAGTCTGGCAGGAATGAACTGCTCGCTGCTCACCGCCGTGGACAGATTGAGAGAACACATTGTTGGTTTTTGGTCTTCTCATTGGATTTGTTTCCAACAGCAAAGATGTCGAACTTCATCCCTTGACTTTCCCAGCTGCTCCTCACAGTCGAGTATGACGTCGTCCTCGGCTCTAGCTAACCCGTTAAGCGTGCTGTGTTTGTCTCCTGCAGGTGAACTACACCGTCAGCGTGAAGATCGGCAGCAGCGCGCCCTACGTCTAGTAAGTGTCTCCACCCAAACCTGCTCAAACTGATTGTTCTAGTGGCTTCGTAGAAATACAACTTCTCTTTTTCTATATTTGATGATGATCTCCTTATGAGCGGTTCTCATCGGCTTCAAGGGTAACTCCGGTGGTTTCTACATGTAGACTTCCATTAAGTAGGGAGAGAGAGAGACGGATAATGAAGGAGTGGTCGAGGTTGAAGCAGCACAGGTTGAGTTCCCCCCCCGGCTTTAAGTCTAGTGTGGCTCAAGCTCTAAACACGGCCGATCCTACGTTTCCCACGATGCAACGCGACAGCATCTTCTGTTGGAGCCTCCCTGTCTCCTAAATGTCTTTTCAGCTCCACACCTCCAGTTTGTAGCACAGGCTTTTTTTCCTTTTCTGTTTTACTTAAAACACATTAAAGTGTTTTTGTTTTTTGCTGTGTTGGCGATAAAGCCGCGTGTAAATTACACAAAGAGAACACTGGTGGAATAACGCTCCAAGTCAGTATTCCAATCTAAAACTTTTCTGTTTCTCTTCCAGCGCCTTCTGCTCCATGCCCAGCATTAAGGTCCACAACATTGTCGTATATATGCGGTAAGTATCTCTCTACCTTTCAGGAGTACTTTGATGCTATACTTGAGTAAAGGTATTGAGACTACTGTGTGAAAGTACTCCAGTACAAGTCCTGTGTTGAAAATGTTACTCAAGTAGAAGCTAAGAAGCACTGGCAGCAAACTACTGCACACTTAATTATCAAAAGTAAAAGTAGAGTTCTTGTTTCCTACTTTGTAAAGTTCTGTGCAAAAACCTCAAAAGTGTTATTTCATTCTGTTCTAATCTTTTCCTCGGACATGAGATGATGCTGCAGGTTGCAACACACGAATGTCTTTAGCCAATCCTCAACCAACTACAAACATTTGTCTTTTTTTTGTTGACTTGACCGTTGGGGAATCATCACATTTTAGAAGCTGAAAACATATTTTGTTAAAAATAAAAGTACAAAATCTGCAGAGTAAGTCCAGCTGTCAGATGAACACAGCTGAGTAACGGGAACTCTATTTCCCTCTGAAACGCAGAAGCATGAAGCAGCAGCACTCGAGTGCTAATCAGTCAAGAGGCAGCTGTGTGTTCACACAAGAGCCACTTCCTCAACGTCAGTGCTTGTGTGACACCAGTACTTCTAGAATCGTTGCTTTTGTAGTTTAAACAGAAAAACCCACTCTGTGTCATCTCCACACTGGAGACTGAAGCGTTCTTTCTGAGCCTTTCCTCGCTAGTTGTTATGAAATATGACGGCACAGAGAGAGTTATGGTCGTTCCTGCTGCCACATCATGCTCTTTGTGATAACTACTGGAATGCGCTGCTTGTTTCCAGAACCACGGTGAAAACCTCGTACATGGTGCGAACGTCCCAGAACAGCCTGGAGGCCTACCGCTACATAGACTGTGGCTCCAACACCACGCGCTACCGGGCGGACGGGCAGCACCGCTCGCCGCCAGCGCCGCCGCCTCTGCTGTGAGTGGACGGATCCCTTCTCCGTCACCAGCGGGCAAAATACCAAATGGTGCTTTCTGTTGAGCTCACTCCGACACAGGGACCCTAAGTGTTAACTTGTGCCAGTGAATGATGAAGTCTGTTTTAAACTACACATTGGCTTTCAGCGGACATCCCAGAATGCAACAGATATAGGGGTTTGTCGCATAGTTTCCTTGCCACTTGTTACTGGGGCTGATTGCCTGAACTCACCATGTCTACAATACCAGTGTAACGGCTCATTGAGCTGTTTCAGACCTGCTGAATGTTCCACTGGGGAGAATTTGTCCCGAGTCATTGCAACAGTCTCGGACAGTCCTGCTGACATTTCTTTAAAAAATATGAAGACTGCTGTTTTTTTTTCTGTTTTTGGATGCGATGCAAAGGAGGGATAATTTAATGGCCGATGTATTTATTTATTTTTTTGGCACCCAAGAACCCGGGACACATTCTTAAACATACTGCTTTTACGGTGTTATTTAACAACATTCAACATATCCCAGATGTTTTTAAATGTTATTAAAAGTGCTTTCACAGCAGGTCTAAGCACACTGCTTTTAGATTCGGAGTGTACGCCCATATTCGTGTCATAGAGGGAAACTGCTCCAGGAAGTACGTTTATTACACATCTTGGTGGTGGATTTAACGTCAAAGTATTCTGCTACAGTGGATGCGTCATAACGGTGTCAAAGCAATTGTGATTACCTTTTTTTTTTTTTTTTTTTTTTTAAAGGGACAGTTATTTGTAAATTTGTGAGTGAGAATTTTTACTCTGGTTTTCAAAGAATCGTTTATATTGTCATGCAATTAAAGGGACGTGTGAATAAATAAAACTGATGGACTCCAATGCTTGTTTCAGATTTGTTTGTTTTTCAATTAGTCGCTGGAAACTAGAAGCCTTGTCTTACAGTGAATATATTACCCGTGTAAATGAATCAATAGCTGCGGCCCTTACGACCATTAACTCCAAATAAAACAGCGACCCAAAAGCACTTCAGGTACCACATCATTTCAGTTTAATTCTTTTCTCTTTTTTTTGCATACAAAATAGCATAATGTCCTTTTCAAACATACAAATGTTTCCTTTTTTATGTCTCATACGTTGTCCTATAGCTGCATGTGAAAATATATTACTACATAATACAGATCGACAAGACAACAGACGATATATTATCGCTGTAATACAAATGGTGTTTTTCTAGTTTTTATTTTATTTATACCAAACAAGGCAACACACTAACTAAATGCAATAAGTACAAAAATATAGCTGGATAAAAAGCTTATTAATACAAGAGTGCTTTGTCTTTGGTTAAGTACATCTGTCTTTAGGCCAGCGCCTCGCTCGTGTTTACCGGTCCTCTGTTAACTTGTGTGTGTTTACCGGTCCTCTCTTTAACTTGTGTGTGTTTACCGGTCCTCTCTTTAACTTGTGTGTGTTTACCGGTCCTCTCTTTAACTTGTGTGTGTTTACCGGTCCTCTCTTTAACGTGTGTGTTTACCGGTCCTCTCTTTAACTTGTGTGTGTTTACCGGTCCTCTCTTTAACGTGTGTGTTTACCGGTCCTCTCTTTAACTTGTGTTTACCGGTCCTCTCTTTAACTTGTGTTTACCGGTCCTCTCTTTAACTTGTGTTTACCGGTCCTCTCTTTAACTTGTGTTTACCGGTCCTCTCTTTAACTTGTGTTTACCGGTCCTCTCTTTAACTTGTGTGTGTTTACCGGTCCTCTCTTTAACTTGTGTGTTTACCGGTCCTCTCTTTAACTTGTGTTTACCGGTCCTCTCTTTAACTTGTGTTTACCGGTCCTCTCTTGTGTGAATGTTTTATAATCTGTGGACACCAAACATTTCACAGCAAAGGTGTGCTCCAAACACGACGTCCTTTCCCCATCTAGCGCTTTCACATACCTTTCTCTTTAAAAATGGATGTTACTGATTCCCTTACCAGACATTACCTTCCGAAAATACCCTCAACACGCACGCACGCCACTCCCTCACACATACACACATACACACTCACACTTGTTAAAAACCTCACATTCACGTTTGCTTTCATCAGAGACTTTCGTCTCTCGCTCGCTCTGATTATTAAGTGTATGTGAGTTGGAAAAACAACCACGATTGTCGATTGTGATTAAACGTGTCACAACTTATAAAAGGTGCTGTCGAAAGGCAAGAGTGGCTGTAAATGCGTCTGATATACCTGAACATCTCTAGATATAGGAACTAAATTACATCGTCAGGTAAACCAGATGATGAAAGCTGTGTTCAACCAGGGCGTCTGGGACTCTGGATAACCGGTGTCATGAAGCTGTTCCATAAGCAGGAGCATGAGCGAGTCTCTGGACACTTGAGCTGCGTTCCAAATCGCAAACTTTTTCCTTTTCGTACGTACTGTTGGAAGCAGTATGCACTAAATTGGGACTAACTGCTTCCTCATAACATTGGCACCTTGAACTTTGCCCTTCTTGCTCTGCAACATCAAGGATTGTGGGTCAGAACAGCCAGGAAAGCCCGCTGGCTTGCGTATCGCAATATGTAGCAGAACATCCTGGTATTTGTGACGTACACTGCATTTGACATACTTTGTATTGGGACGTACTAAATCTTTCTTCTGGCGCTCCAAATAGTTTAGTATTACGGGTACTGGAACGCACAGCGAGGCTTTAATTCACCAGTGACATGAAACATTCAAGACTCATTACTCCATACCCAGTCGAGCAACGAGTATCGTCACATTCTGGTGTGTCTTTTCTCATGAATCATGTGTATTATGCATAAGTGATACTTGAGTACAGAGTAAAATAATAAAATATCTCAAGAAGAGAAATGAATGCTGACTAAGACCAATCTTACCAGGATGTTAGATTTATGATTTACTGAGCTTATTAACGGTGTGCACTATTAGTATGCATCTATACTTGACATCTATAAGTCTGTTAATGTGGCGCTAAAAGTCCCGCTTTGACACGTGTCATCTATCTCTTGACATAATTATCAGACCATCACACGTCACTTCGTTTTGTAGTTTTTGTCCAAGTCAGCATCTTGATCCATGTTGACTCTGAACTGAACCCGCTCTGAATAGAGAGCCAGCTTCATGACACCAGTGAACCCAGAGTTATGCCCAAATACGGCTGGATAACCCACTCATTTCTTCTTCATGGCACAGGCCCCTGGTAGATGGTTTTGTGTTCTTGGAAAGCTTCAGTGGATTCTTCTGAAGCCTCCCTGTCCTTGGAGGAGTTGTAACACTGAACATATTAGAATAAAAATGACATGGAGTGTTATAACGCCAACCAACCTTTCAGGGAAAGGTGGACATTTCCGGAGCAGACAGTGGAAAACTGAACAAATGAAAAAGCATCAGTAGGGATCATGGACTAGGATTTTCAGCCTTCAAAATGGTCTTCATGCCAGCTGGTTGACAAAGACTGCGTTAGCGTCACGGCCCGAACAAGCACTGGCACTCGGCCACTTCTGCACAACATAAGCAGTCACTTCTGCCTCCGCTCGTCTGCTCTGAGCTGGCTCTCCTCTCCGTCGCCCTCTACCGGCGCTGTGACAACATGACCTTGTTGATGAAGTTGACGATGGCGGAGGCCGGCTGTTCGGGGTCCAACTCGGCAAACAGGTGGCACACGTTCTCGGCCAAGCTGCCCGGCTTCTTGGCCACGAAACCGAACACCCTGAGAGGGGAGGGAGTCGAAGGAAGAGGAAGAAGGGTGCGAGGATACAAGTTACTGAGCGTGAGAGGAAGCTCCGGTCAGGCTAGGAAAATTTAAATGGTGATCCATTTTCTAGGTCTGATCGAAATAGTTCTCTCTCTCCTGGGGTTTTATTGACTTAAAGGGCCAGGGTGTAGCATTTCAAACAAAACACTGGTTCTAGTGCTACTACAGAACCAAATACAAACATCAAACACCAACGTATATCGCTAGTGAAACTGCAGTAACGTGAGCCCCATAAAAACGTGGTACCGCCAGCTGCAGTCTGACTTCTGCTGCTCCTAAAGTAGTGTTTGTTATGGTATGGATGGCCTCTGAGCGGCGCTCCCGCGGGTTTATACAGTCAGCGTCTCACGTTACCACGGGGAGGAGTGAGCAGCGGGGTTCAGCTGGTTGCAATCTGCAACCACATTGCTAGATGCCGTTAAATCCTACACACTGTCCCTTTAAGAAAAGGGGAAACATTTTTTTAAGTTCCTTTTTTCCCATCTGTGAAAACAGGTGGGGAAAAACATTTTGGTAGTGGAAAATGACATGTCAACATCATGATATTCAAGTGTTTGTTGTTGTAATGCTAATTTCAGCCATAGGGGGCTGGAGAGCAACACAACCCATAAGTATATATAGTAGTCGATTTTCTCCTCCCCTAAATTTTTAAAAAAACGTTTAGATTTTTTCCTTTCTATGCCACGATATACGATAAAAGATTATATATATAAAGATTTTTTTGTTGTAAGGAACTGACTTGTTCTTAAGTCATGAACACAGGAGAGAAAACAGTTTAGATCAGAGTTAGAAAGTGGATCTCCTGCATTATTCTTTTTCTCACTCGTCTCTCAGGGCTTCTGTTGAGTTGACTTCCATCAAATAATTGGTATTATGTAATATAGGGGTCACGGGAAACTTGATTTCATTGTTAAATCCTGTTTGCTGGAATAAATTTTTGCCAAGACTCACACACAATCTGATGCCATGCAGAGGCTCTTCTGTCACTTCTCAGCCACGGGGGGTTAATCTACACTCCCCTTTATTTTTAAACATGCACCCACTTCCTCCTTTCTCTCCGTCATCAAACACAAACAGAGCACTTACTTAACGGCGGTGTAGTCTGAGTTAGTCCACCTAAGGCCAAGAGAGAGAGAGAGAAACCAGACTCAGACACACACACAAACACAGGCCGATGCAGCCTCAGCCTCGGCCGTCATGCTCGATAACAAAGACAGACGTAGGGTCCATGCGAGGGCTCATAGCAGCAAATGCAGTGAACGATCACGGGTGCAACGGACTGCGGTGGACGAGTCTTTGATTCCCGCTGATTTGAGGTTAGTTATGGCTCAAACTGCAGCTACAGGAATCAAAGGAGATTATATATATATATATATATATATATATATATATATATATATATAAAAAAATTGTATTTTCATTGCCTACCTCCTGTCCTTAGGATCAATGCTGCTGAAGGTTACGCTGCTCACTGGGTAATGTCTCCTGAAGAAAACCCTAGAAGAAGAAAGACACAGATGGAGCGAGACATCACTGAAGTGAAATGACAGCACAGTCTGTCACACTCTGTCGCTACAGTGCTGTCCGTTGTTTATCAGGGAATGCCTAGGAAGGACTTACCTGCGCTGGCTGTCAGTCAGCGTGATGCCCTGCAACGTCACCTTGAACTGGACCACAGTGGCGGCGGGACGAGGGTTACGACCCAAGGAAGCGTCTGTCGCCTTGGCGATGGCCTGGGGGCCGGTTAGGGACTCCGTTTCCACCGAGTTCAGGTAGAGGACGTTGCAGGCTGAGGGGGGGGGGGATCAGAGAGGCGAGAGAGGTGAGCATGATGACCACGCCTCAAAAGGTGTTTCTGTGTCTCAGGAAGAGAAGGCCGGATGGAGAAGTCACCTGCTCCTTGTTTCAGCAGGTCAGCGGCCGTGCTGATGTTATTCACCGGTTGAGCCTCCAGCACCTCGCCTGTTAGATCTGAGATGAATAGAATAAGAACGGTTACATCGGATAAAAGAAGATTTCCTGTAAAATACGTCAAAGTTCATCTCCGAACACGTAGAGCTTATTTATCAATGTGAGGTTTAAAGGGTCGCTATGTTCAAATTTGACTAATCTCAAACAATTTGTACATCAACAGGAAATGAATCAACCACAACAGTGACAATCTATTCATTGTATGTATTTACAGACAAAATGATGAATGGAGAAAAGAATCTGGAGATCAATCAAAAAGATGATCTTGTTGCAGCCGCTGGAGTACCGACCTTTCTCCGTGATCCTAAGGGCGCAGGGCAAAGAGATGGGTGTGATGGAGTGCTGGTAGACGAGTGCAGACAGACTCCCTGTGGGTAACAGACAGCAGTACAAATAGATTTTACATCCCCCGGAAGTAACAAGACGTACAAATAAAAAAACCATCTTTCCTGAAGGCGCCCCATTCCTGGTACTAAAAGTATTGTCCTAGAAACACAGATGTGAAATCATCCTCAAACTCATCATGAAAAAGTCCAATTACAGAGCGAGTAGATATCTAGAATACAGTAGAGAGAGACTTACATTTCTTTTTGCTCTTTTGAAATAACAGTCCAGTCCTATGACATCATCATATCTAAAAGATTCATTACCACCAACAATGTATTCTTGATGTTTTTAAGAAAAATGTCCACAGGAAAACCGACCGAAGTAGGGCTCATTCTGGCACCCTTTAATCTTGACTCCCCGAGGGCCGGTTTCTATCAGGAAGTGTCTGACCAGCTGCTCCAGAGGGTCGCTCACTGTAACAGCAGAGATTCACTGTGAACGAGCTGCAAGTGTCATTGTGTACCAAGGACAAAGCAACTGCTGAAGAAGTCAAATGCTGCCTAACGCAGTTGGAGGTGGTCTTTACCCTTGCTGCTGTGGTTGTTGGCATTGGGGGGAGGGGTAGCCACCTTCAGGGCCAGGCCGTAGGCCCCCTGGAAAGAGTTGCTGTCCCTGATCAGGAAGGTTCCCGGCTCTCTCTCCTTCAGAGCAGCGATTGCTGCAGCGAAACACAACCAAGGAAATTTATACAGTGAAATGCGTTCGCAGCAAACATTTTTATTTGTTGAAATTTAAAAAAGAATGGCCTACCTTGCTCTCTGGAGATTCCAGGCTTGTACCAGAACCTTGAACTGTCCTGGACAAACTTCACACTGACCCTGTTCGCGTTCTCACTCTCCACAGACGCCACTCCGTCGGTTTTGCCTGTGGGGGGCGCAATTTCCCCCACGGTGGGAGAGAAGGTGACATGGAGCTGATGCTGGGCGGCGGCGGCGGCGGAGGAGGGAGGCGCGTGGCCTGCGGCCGGCCTCAGAGTTGACGCCCCGTCGTTGGGTGAGCCCGACTGAACGGGTGGGTGGCGCTTCTCTGGCAGCGGCGGCTGGGGGTGAGGAAGGGGGATGGAGATGGTGGAGTAATTGGAGTAGGAGGGCGGGGAGAGCTGAGGAGCGTGAGCGGAGTAGCAGGGCCTCTTGTTGGTGTCCGGAGCGGATGTGTGCCCGGCAGCGCTGTGCTCCGTGCCTGGGTAGTGGTGGTGCGGGGGTCCGTGCTGCTGGATGTGGTTGGGGTGGTGGGGGTCAGGCCCACTCAACAGTAGCCTCCTACCCAAAGTGGCAAAGCCAGGGACTGGGGCATCAGAGACCGGGGAGCCCTCCATCCTGCTGGAGGCCGGCTGGGCGGATAAAGATGAAGCTGAGGCGGGAGACGCGGGGGCAGACGTGGCGGTGTGGGTTATCGCGGGTTTTGCGGCTTCTGGGTGTGGCTCCCTGGTGGGAGAAGATCCGGGGACCTGGGTTTGGGTCTGGCTCTGAGGCTGGGGCACCGCCTGAGCCACAGTGGAAGGCAGAGCGGCAGCCTCGGAGGGATGGGGGGTCTGGAGAGCGAGAGGGCCAGACTGGGAGTGTGCGTCTGGTGCCGACAAAGCACGGATCGGGGATGAGGGAGCCCGACAGAGCCGCTGGTTTGATGCGGTCGGCGCTGCAGAATCAAAAGGAGACGGGTTCTGCGTCGCTGAAGCTGGCGGTGTATTTGGGCGACAGTGCTGCTGTTGGGGCGCGGTCGGGGACGGGTCTGTTGGTGCAGTGCAGTGGTTGTGGGGCTCAGTTTGCGCAGGTGTGGTTGTGTGTGGTTGCGTATGTCTGGCCGACAGCGGCTCCGTGCTGCTTCTTTGGCTTTGAGGAGATTCCCGGGCGATGAGATCGGCGCGATAGTGTCCGTCCTGGGGCCCGGAAGTCTCGTAGTCACTGCCGATGATGTCTGTGGTCCGGATCTCATACTCCCTCCCTCCTGGACTGGGGCTTAAAGGGACAGACAGTTATGATGACAATTACTATCTCAGACCTGCACAAACCAGTGAAATGTTTCGACATGGAAGAATAAATAAATCTTCATTGTCATCAATGCTCAATTTTCACCGTGCTGTAACATGCGAGCTGTATCTGGATATCCTATCTAAGGATAAGGAACAGCGGATGATGACTGATGTGTAAATGATGAATGCCATATGATCGGATCAGCCAGATCACATCTGGAGGCGGTCTGGCTCGCATTGTGGTTAGATCTCTGCCGGGTGTAAATGCGGTCCGATCACATTTGCTTATTAAAGGAGCCTTTCTGTATTTTGCAACAAATAAACAGGCCAGAAAGGTAATTTTCTCTGTCGGGTTCTTTCCATCATGTTATAATACCAATATGATCCTGTCAGATACATTCATTCATGTTTCTCTCCACCCTGGTGGTGAGGAGCACCCTGACCGACGCCACCATCCCTCCTCAGTAAGAGAAAGCGTGGAATACCTTTCCTGTGTGCGTAGAGGGCTGCTGGTGTGGACAGGGGTGGGCGGTCCAGACATGTCGGACGGCGTGGAGCATGCGGCGTGGCCGTCTCTGTGGACCCTCTTAAAGGAACCGTGGGTAATGTGATCCCTCCAGCCCACACTTTCACCGGAGCTCCGGAGGCCGTCTGAAAAGGACGGGACCAATGGAGAACATCAACAAAAAGAAGGAAGCTCAGTGGAGATATTATGAGCTTATATGAGGCAAATGTAAAATCAAGAAACGATGGCGAGAAGACATTGTGAGTAATGTGTAAGGCATCTGTCTGGTTAAGCATTACTGATTGAGTGCATGCTGTTGTTGGTTATGGATAATTCAAACATGTTGTTCACATTTTTCAGTGTGTCTGATTCAGTGTGACTCACCAGTGTGTGAGTCAGAGCCGTATGACTGCTGTGAGTCTGGATGGTGATGGTTGTGGTCTGCCGGCCCGTTGCTGTGGCTGCAGGGCCCCGTCATGGAGGAAGCCGGGGGCAGCGGGGACGTGGACTCAGACTGGTAGCCCGAGGCGTAGCCCCTGCTTTCAGACGGTGAGGGCTGGTACGGTGAGCAGGGGCACACCTGGCGGGGCGTTTGGTAACCGCTGCTGCTGTTGCTGTACTTCAGGTCCATGTGGGAATGAGCATGCGACCTCGACGCCTCTGGATAAGCCGGGTGACCCGATGGCAAGGGGTCAAACGTGAAGGCTGGAAGATCGTGGCCCTGTGGGCCGTAGGAGGCCACGGTGGCCCTCCTGCGCCAATACTCCGCCTCTCTGTCCCGCTCCCACTGCAGCTCCGCCTCCCTGTCTCTCTCCCAGTGGAGGGACATCTCTCGGCCTCGTCTCATCCCAGGATCCCTCTCCCAGTGGAGCTCTGACCCTCTAGGTAACTCCGCCTCCCTGGCTCTCCTAAGCCCCACCTCCCTCTGCTGAAGCTCCGCCTCTCTGTCCCAGTGGAAGCCGTCACCTTGGTCCAGCCTCAGGCTGTGATAGGCCGCCGAGTCGTCTCTCCTGATGCTGCAGTCTCTGCAAGGGCAGCCAGGGGAGGGCAGGCCATCCATCAGCATTATATCGTGGTAGGTAGGGCTGGTGGAGGGTTTGGGGTGGTGCGGGTGGGGATGGTGGTGGCTGTGAGGTGGAGGAGGGTGGTGATAGGGGCCGTAGTCGTCCTCTCGACAGCAGAGGCGACCCGGGGCAGACAGGGGGTGGTGAAGCGGGTGGTTGTGAGAGTGAGGGTCTGGCGATGGGTAGGGGCACATAAGTCGAGATGAGGGAGCCTCCGAGCAAGAGCGGTGCAGGTAGTGCGGAGGGCCACTCTGGCGGTCCCACACCAGATCTGGAGGCGGAAGGTTCTGGTGGGAGTGGGGGCTGTAGTGCTGGCACAGATCCATGTGTGACGGAGGAGAAGCTGGGTTGGGGCTGGCAGAAGGGGTCGCCCCGTGGTGCCCATTGGTGCCGGGGGCCCGGTCGAGGCAGTAACCATTGGGCATGAGGAGGGTGCGGTCGCAGCCAGGCTCGGCGCAACGCTGGGACCGGTACCCATTCCGGCAGGAGCAGGACCGACTGAGCCTCAGCGTTCCACTTCTCTCGGAGGGCAAAGAATCGCCGTCGTCCAAGATGGCCGTCTCTCGCTCTCCATCCCGGTTTCCCTCTATGCCTCCGAGAAGACGCTCCAGCTCCTCTCTCTCGTGCCTGGTCGGGGGCAGCAGGCGGATGGGATCCTCCTTGCGCTCTGGATGGACGGATGATTGGTTCAAATGGACGGAGTGGGCTGAGAGGGCGGAGTCAGAACCGTGAGCGGTAACATGATCTGGCCTGTCTTCCTCAGGGCCCGCCGCTGGGCTGCTGCCATTGGTTGAGGTGAGGGAACCAGAGCCGCCCCCTCGGCGCTTCTTTATCTGAGCGTAGAGACTGCCGTCTACGGGACCTCTGGTGTGGGCAATATCTGCTGTAAGAGAAAGAAGATGACGACGATCAGCTCTCAAATTGACAGTAGTCATTGGCATATTGCCATTTATGAGCCTGAAATCTACTTGAAGTCTGTTTTTACTGATGTCTGCCAACTTCTTGTACTCATCCCTCTTCAGTAATTACATAACATCATGCTGAGATTGGATCTGAAGAGAACAGTTAGTGTGTTACCCTCCAGGCTGTCCTGGTATCGCTGGTTAAAGTTCTCATAGGAATCCCAGCGGACCACAGGGTCAGCTGTGTTGTAGTCGACTGTGACAGCCGGGTCGTTCTTCTGGTACTCGCGGCCTGGGGAAAGACGCATCCACTTTACATTACTTTGGCTATTAGTATTAGTGCAGTTGAGCATTTCATTCAACGTATCTTTCACCCATTTGACAAATATGAACTAAACTTTCAAAGTGGAACAGCTATGAAGGAGGATTTGAAGTAGAGAGAACCCACCTTTCATTTTCTCAGGTCCAGAGGAGAAGACAAACTCAACTGTGGCATCAGATGGAAAACGCTCATCTGGGGAGAAGGGAAGGAAAACCAAAACATAGAGGGAAAAATATGTTAAAATTCTCAAAGAACATGCCAAATATCCCAATATCCTAACATAAAAATAAAGTTTCTCTACATCACAGTCACAGATTCATGAAACAAATAGTGTTATGGATTGAAGACCACATACACAACAGACATTTTTCATTTCAGAGAAAGTGAAACCAAGGAGGAAATGAGGTAATGAGCATATTCATTACAGACAGGCCGGTGCTCACCAAGCCTCTTTGCTCTCTCTGAGGGGTGGTTAGAGACACTCCCTCCCTGCACACAGTACAACTCATTCTCGATATAGCTGTTATTATGTCCAGGATGGAGCTTAAGATACTACTATTAAGGGATTTATTCAACCACAGTAACATGAGGGCATTCTAGGCAGCAAACCACTGTGAACACATTCACACAATGGGTATTTTCAAGGACTATGTCAGTTAGTTGTATGTGAGGATTATCCTATAACAATTTATATCAAAGGAAGAACAAATCCAATCTGGCATTGAGTGAGCAAAATACTTAATTTTACATCTGAAGGGAGACTGTATAACCTTTGATTTTAAGATTTAACACAAACTTCATTTTATGAATCAAAAGATGAACTCATAAGCAACTAGTGCACTAAGATCTCTGCCAGGTGTGTCTGCAAGCACCACTGCTGTAATGTTTACATCAGTGATTTTCAACCTTTTTTGAGCCGCGGCACACTTTTTACATTTACAAAATCCTGGGGCACACCACCAACCAAAATGACACAAAAAGACACTAACACAGTACATATAATACATATAGTTAATAATATAGTTTCTAAATGTATTTGTACTCACTTAGTGTGAAACCTGGGCCTGTTTCGATGAACACAACATGGATATCCTGGCAGGAATGGTAGAAAGACACACACGAAGCTCTTCCTCAACAGCTCTCAGTCTCTCTCTGTTTTTAGTTTTTATCGCTGTCAAGCTTGAGAAGCTCAGCTCACACAGATATGTGGTTGAAAACGGGAGCAATGTCAAAATAGCTTTGTTGGCCAGAATGGGGAACTCCTTGGCAACAGCTAACCAAAAACTGTCCAAAGGAAGATCAGCAAAGTTTAGCTTTAAACCACGATCTTGTTTCAGTTCAATGAGTTCCTCTTGCTCCGTTAAAGTCATGTCCTTTCCAGCAACGGATGCTGAGCTGTATGGGTCCCTAACCCAGTCAAGGCATTCTGTGAAGGCTGAAGAGAAATAAAATGACAACTTCTCCTCCAGAGCTTTCAAATGTTTGCCAATCACCTCGCACATTGCAGCAGTGTTGCCATCCTGCAGTTTCTCGGTGAGTGGGAACATCTCAAGGTTGCCACGCTGCACATGTTGCCAGAGCTGCACCTTTAAACGGAATCCGTTCATTTTGTCAGTGCTTGTAAGCAGGTTTTCATTTCGGCCTTGCATCCGTGTGTTCAGTTCATTCAGATGATGAAATATATCAGCCAGGTATGCCAGCTTTGCACACCACTGATCACTTGCAAGCAGCTTTGAGAAATCGGGCCTCTCGTCTGTCAGAAACACTTTATGTTCCTCTCGGAGCTCATACACACGGGCCAGCACTTTGCCGCGCGACAGCCACCGGACCTCCGTGTGGAGCAATAACACTTTATGTTCCGCTCCCATTTCCTCACACAGAGACGCAAATAAGCGAGATTTCAAAGGTCGCGTCTTCACAAAGTTCACTAAGCGCACAACATCATCCAACACAGGACCTAGATCTGCTGGTAAGGTCTTTGCAACGAGGGCCTCACGGTGCAAAAAACAGTGCGTAACAGTAACAGCTGGGTTTCTTTCTTTGACCCTACTTACGAAGCCTTTGATGCGCCCGACCATGGCTGCGGCTCCATCAGTGCAGACACCTGTGCAGTTTTCCCACGTAAGCCCGCTTTTGTCAAGATATTCCGACGTGACCCGAAATATTTCATCTCCTGTTGATTTTTCTGGCAGTGCCTTGCAAAATAGGAAGTTTTCTCTAATGGCTTCTCCATCCACAAAACGCACGTTGGCCAAGAGCTGACAATGTCCACTAATATCCGTCGACTCATCAAGTTGCAAGGCAAATTTCTTACTGATGCGCATCTTTTCCAAAACAACAGTTTCTATGTCCGCAGACATGTCATCAATACGTCTGGCAATTGTGTTATCTGAGAGGCACTTTAGCGATCTCTTTGGCCGCGTCAGGGCCGAGCATCTCATTCACAATGGCTTTACAAGCTGCAGTATTTATGTTTCTGCCACGGTGTGGGACGTCTTTGTTTTAGCTACGAGTTCAGCAACAAGGTAGCTAGCTTCGAGGGCTCTCTCGTTTACCTTTGTGGTTTTTCTCAAAACAGTTGCCTGTTTCTCATTGTTTGTACGTAAGCGTACAAAATAGTCCATCGACTTGTTTTGAACGGAAGGGTGTTTCGTTTGGAGATGGCGTTTAAGCTTGCTTGGCACCATGGCGCTATTGGATAGCTTCTCACCACACACCAAGCACAGCGGACTCGGTGCCGTTGCATCCCCGGTGAACGTAAACCCAAATGAAAGATAGCTTTCGCTGTATTGCCTCGAGCTCACCGTCTTGTCTTTTTTCTTTTGTCGACCACTCATACTTGGGCCTTCATCTGGGTCAGAATTTTGTCCAGGGCCCTGTTCGGCATTTGCATTTTCCCTTCTCAAAAACTTCTCCATCACTGTCACTTTTTTTGTTTTGTTTTTCATCACTGTCACTTGCTCGTCTTGCTTTGATCCCAAACTGTCACTGTCACGTGTCGCGCAGCACTAACTCTATTGTCTTTACAGGTATTTAAATCCCTCTGCTGCCACCCACTGCCATAGAAGAGTATTACATTATCTGCGACACTTTATTACAGCACAGACACCCGACAATGGTTAATTAGGTGATATTAGAAAATTTCCCACGGCACACCTGACGATCTCTCGCGGCACACTAGTGTGCAGCGGCACACCGGTTGAAAATCACTGGTTTACATGAATATAAACTCTAATGTCCCCCTGTCTAGATTGCAAGAGTACCAGAGGTATTTTTCTGCCGTGTGCTTAGTCCCGTTAGCTGTTAGCTCTGTTAGCCAAACACACTGCAGCCCATCGGCTACGAACAACCAACTAGCTCTCCTCCTACCGACATGAGTAGCAACCACAAGAGGTCCTTGACCATACTGAAGGGTCCAGCAGTATAGATTAAAAGTAGACGGACAGACAAACATACTCACACGTGACCAATTACATAATCTCCTGGTGGAGATAATAAGGAGCACACAGGCTCAATTCAATACACTTTTAATCAAGCCTGAATTGGTCAGGTATGGCCAGTGAGCTTAATGTGGCTAATGTTAGCTAACTTTACATGAATCTAGGTCTGGGTGATATAGCCAACATCTTCTTTCTCTGTATAGGTCATTAATATCTCGATAACGATGTATATCACGGTATAGCATGTTTTCTGCTAATTCAGTACATAGTCAATATGAAATAACCGCATGGCAAAGTCTCTTATCTTGTATGTTTGAGTAGTCGTGTGATGCATTGTAAATACTGAAAATATTAGAGACTATTATAGATGCTTTAAGGGGATCCTGATAACATTGTAGCCATTGTACACGCCCCATACTACACAGGATACCTGCTTCCCAAAAGAGGAAAAGTTAATCAAATACTGTAGTACCAAATTTACACAGGGAGAGGATTAAAACATGCTCTATACCACCTAAATAAACGTACCAGTACAAGCTTCGTCCAACTCCCCTTTGCCAAACCAGAGCTGGGATCCGTGGATGGTGCAGGTGTGAAACTGCAACCTGAACACGGTGTCTCTGTCAGCGCTCTGGGCTCGCCTGTGGTAGCATTTGACCTGCAGAGGGCGGCAGAGAGGGGGGGGGGGGGGGGGGGGGAGACGCAGCTCACAATGCATGTGGGATAACGAGGGCAGTAAATCGGAGGCTTTGTGCTCCAAACGGAGCGGCACCTACACTTTCCGAAATGACGGCCACATTGTGACTCCTTGTTAACAAAGCGACAAAACCTTTTTCCAGACCAACATGTATAATTCAGAGATGAGATATGGCAAAAGTTTAAAAAAAGTCAGTGTATGTTTTATTTATTTAAATATTTCTCCTCTCTGTTGAAGATTAAAAAGCTAATAAGTCATTATTGCGACCCCACCCACACCACGGGTTCCTCCGTTTGTCATTTCCTTCCCATGTGGACTCACCATGATGTCACCCTTCAGCAGCAGCGCCGGTTCGATGGTCACACACAGCCGCCGGCCTCCGGTGCCCTGAAGGTCACTGTCGACAACACAGCAGACACAAACAAGCCCGTTAAATAAGTACAATATATAAGGAACGCAAGCAGATAGTGTGGGACCAACTGATCTCTTTGTTTGTGTGTCACAGACATTTTCATCATGTTTTGACTTGACAGTGGCTATATTCCAGAGTATCAGCTTGGAAAGGCCTTGACGTAAACAATCAAGTTACAATATATGACTTCAAAGCTGGATCGAAGAAGAAAGATGTCCTTTGTGTAATTTCCTTCACTCCAATCTCTTTAATCACTCCATGGCGGTGTTGAAACCTCAGCTCATGAGCCAAAAACACCCCAGAGCCAACAAGTACATGATCTGTGCCATCAGTTGGCCATGTGACGGCAAGAGAGACTCACTATATGCCTGAAGTGTAGACCAGCTGCATGGACTGGTAGATCTTCAAGAAGGGGTAGTAACCTAAGAGGAGGAAGAGGAGGAGAGAAATTCAGACTGAGCAATCTTTATCGACATGAAGATAGAGGAATGTGATGCCTGCCAAGGACTCGATCAGCAGATTAAAGATAAACAAGACTAGAATGGTTTGCGTGGGTGGAGGGTGAATGTGACCACTTATGAGCGCTCTGCAGTCAGCAGAGCAGCATCACTGTGATTCAGCAGGGAAAGCCTGTCAGAGCGCCGTCACATCACATGTACATTTAAAGATGCCTCTTAGGCAAACAAACTAAATGAACTGTGAGGAATGAAACATACAATGAGCATAACCCAGAGACTGGCCCATAGAAGTCTATGCCATAAAGCAACCTCCACAAGGCCGAGGAGGGATTGTAACAATATCTGTAAACTCATATCTCATATTCATAGACTACTTTATTGCCTTTGTACAAGCTCCGTAAAGAAAGAAGTCAATTATTACATGTATTATAAAAGAAACTAAGGTTGAATATCCTGTAAACTATTTGATTTGGCTGCAAAATATTTACTCAAATTATGATTTTTAAGTGCATTTAAAACATTTAAATTTGAATTGGCCTTCTTTGTATAATCCCTGCTTTTATAAGTGAACTATTTGTGACAGTCACGTGATCGCACATGCCGCACCATCTTACTAACAAGTGCACGACCAAGCTCCGCGACCACTTGTGAAGCCTAAATGCCCCACGCTCAAACGTGATTGGACAATACCACTCGGACTACAAACAAAACCAGGACACGTCAGACACCAAAATCTTGTCCCGTTGCAGACAGATTCTACATTCACATAGATATCTGCTTATCAGAATGACTTTCTATGCATTGGAGTTTGTATTTGCAGATAATGTGATGTCATTACTACTACTACTACTACTACCCGTTACTAATTTGCACTTAAAATCCACCCACACAAACATTAAAAAGGTAATTCTTACTGTGTTTGCTGTACAACTAGTCAGACCACATTTTGTAAACTGCTCAAACCATTTCCACTAGCAGCAATACAATCATTAAATGTATTCATGATTTGCTTCTGATTGTGTTGATATTCTGAATGTAAAATTACCATTTAATACTCTCGGCCCCATCATTTTGAGATATAATATAGTTGGCTACATTGTGTAACTAGACCTGGTGTTTTGGCTAAAAAGACTAAATAAACACACCTCCTTCACCCTGGAAGTTGGGGAGTGACGGGATGAGAACTTGGTGGAGGAAGAGAGGGCTGCTGTTCATCTTGATCGCCCCGGACAGAAGGCCCCCAAAGTAATAGATGTACCTGAAAGAGACAGATTGATGCGATACGAAATGAGTGAGACCAACATGTGGAATAACAATAACAGATGGAGACGTGGAAGGAGCTGTTGTCAGATAGCCAGCAAGCAGTAGTTGTTACGCTGCGTTGTTACGCTGCGTTGTTACGCTGCGTTGTTACGCTGCGTTGCTACGCTGCGTTGCTACGCTGCGTTGTTACGCTGCGTTGCTACGCGGCGTTGCTACGCGGCGTTGCTACGCGGCGTTGCTACGCGGCGTTGCTACGCGGCGTTGCTACGCGGCGTTGCTACGCGGCGTTGCTACGCGGCGTTGCTACGCGGCGTTGCTACGCGGCGTTGCTACGCGGCGTTGCTACGCGGCGTTGCTACGCGGCGTTGCTACGCCGCGTTGCTACGCCGCGTTGCTACGCCGCGTTGCTACGCCGCGTTGCTACGCCGCGTTGCTACGCGGCGTTCTTAAGTAATCATTTTAACACAAACCATGACTGTTTTTCTAACTTTATTCAAGTAGTTGTGTTGCCTAAACCTCATCAATCGTTTCACATCGTTAACCACATGGCAAAGTGCGTTTCTGCATGTGATACGAGGCTGATATGAAACATATTTTTTGCTTCTGAAACATCTGTTATTCAACTTATCCAGTGGTTTGCCGAAATGTATAATGTCTGAAAAATGTCTGCCGACTGGGTTGCAGTGTGAGATTAATGTAAATCTGTAAGTGTGTTTGGAATTTCAGACACCTAGAGCCAGGGCTGGCTCCCCCTGCTTCCTGTCCAAATGCTAAGCTAGGCTAAGCTAAGCTGAGCTAAGCTAACCACCTCCTGGTTCTAGCTTCATACAGACATGAGAGCAGATCTTCTCATCCAAATCTCGGCAAGAAAGCAATTAAGTGTATTCTCCAAAATGTTGAAACTATTCTCTGTGACAATGTGAGAATGTATTGTTGTGTATCATTCTCTTTAGTGTACAAATAGACATTTGTTTGCAGTGAATGAAATGGGAAAGCACTTTGAACTTTGTTTCATTTTATTATCATTATTTAATCATTTTCTTTACTCTCAATGACTATCACATTGCTTCCTTACATTTATTTTGACTGTTTTCTATGTCACAGGAGACATTTTGACTCATAGTAGGAAAAACCCATGTGTTACTGATAACACTAACAAGGCCTCTGTTCTATTCAAGCGTCCCAGTAAGCCGTGACAGTGAGGCAGCATGCACAATACCAGGACCCTCCAACTGAAGCAGCGAAATGGAATTTGGCCATCTTATTATCAACAAGAATGTCAGATGTGAAAAAGACCTAAACCTGATGTTACAGATCAATCACATCCTGCAGATGTACGTATGAAGAGCTCGAAGCTAAAAGCAGTGTTCTCTTTCCCTTAAATAGGATGCTAAATGGGGATGCATTTAATAACTTCTGTTATGATGTGGAATCCCATAACAACCACCCCCCCCCTTGCCAATTTCCCCTCACCTGTTTTGGGACGGCTGGAGGGACGAGGACACCTTATCTTCACAGAACTTCCTCATGGCCAGAGTACTGAGAGCCTGGTCCGCCCTGCACACACCAACAAACACACACACACACGCTTTAAGCCAACAATTTCCATCATGGGACTTGCACCAGACCCTCCAGATGCCAGAGAGTACATGGAGAGGATACAGCTGGAATTGGCTACAGGATGAACCAGTTTCCACTGTTCCTGCACAAAATCCACTGGGCTTAATTCATCAAACGCCCTATCAACAAACGCCTGAATGGAAATCATTGTGCTGCGTATACTTGAATTAGAGATCAGCCACTAGATGCACGAGTTTTTAAACACACTTGTGAGATGTTGACCTTAAATCCAGTGTGTTTTAGCTCGTCAGTTCAAATAACCGTGAATGTGTTCCATGTGTGGATATTCTGACGAACCAAAAAATGTTAAATTGTGGCTTTTGGATGCCTCCACACTCACCCCGCGGAGATCTTGCTGTAGTGCATGTAGGCTGCAATAATCACGCCTGTTTTACCTTTGTGGCCCTGTAGGGAGAGAGAGGGAAGTGATGATGAGCTGGTTTTGCGCTGAGACATCTGATTTCCACAGCTTGTAATATGTGACATTTTATTTCTGCAGGGGTTAGACAGAGAGAAATGACGGAGACACGCCAGGGACAAGCAGCTTTGGATTCAAATTAAAAAGCTCCCTGTGGTTGTTTTTTTGTCACTCCGGGTGCTCCGTACTTCCTGACACATTCCGAAGACATCCCAGCCTCAAGCTCCTAATGCGACCCCTCCAGATACCAATAAGGAGGCTGCACTTCTGCTCGGAGCACAAATTAAAGCTTGTTTTGCTCCGTGTGCCTTTCAACGGAAGATTCTTCATTGACACAAACTTGTGTTTACTCCCGTCCCTGGCGTGATGTGCAGCTGGGAAAGAATTGCCTGTACAGCTGGAATGTTCTGGGAAGTCAGCGGACCACAGAAGCAGTCTGCTTTTAGCGTTTAAATTCTCCTGACCAAAACCAATCAATAAAAACGACCAGACAAGCCGTGTGAGCTCGGTCGCTCTCAGTGTTAGCTGGTCACCCGCCTGGTAGCGGGGAAAAAGTTCACATTGACACTTCTTTCCTTCAGGGTGACGTAAATTGGGAGTTAAGCATCGAGTTGACACAGTGCGACGCAGATTGTAGGGTTCATTTTCTGGCTCATTGATTATGTGGTGCACTCTGCAATTTTGGTTTTAGTCAAGTTATATTTTCACTGCAATATGTAACTGAATTTATAGCACTTTTACATCAGTAGTACATCAAGTGGATGGAGAAATTAGGATTGATTGAACGTACAAGCTAGTGAGATACATTATCACACATGTTCATATTGATCCATGATGGCAGCTGCAGAATGTAATCATCAATAAGCATTCAGGTGGTTGGTTGTATATTTCTGGAACATTGTTCCATACTGTGTTAGCAGCTATCTGGCAGAGGTGGAATGCAACTAAGAACATTCAGCATACTTTAGTATCATTTTGATGTACTTGTTCCTGGGTAATTCATGCTACTTTATACTTCTACCCCCACTCCATTTCAAAGGGAAATATTGCACTTTAACTCCATTATACACTTCTGGCAGTAATTCAGTTGCTAGTCACTTTGCCGATGACACATTGTTACACACCAGACTGCAAGCAGTGTAGTTACACAATTGTGTTGCACAAAGAGAACTCTTACTCTTGACAGCTTAATTACATTTTTCTGATGTGACATCTGTATTACACTTCACATTTTCCACTGTGAAACTTTAAATTGCAGGACCTTTTGTTTGTTTGTTTGTTTGTTATAACTTAAAACCAGTGGTGTATAGTAACGAAGTAGAAATACTTCGTTACTGTACTTAAGTAATTTTTTTGGGTATCTGTACTTTACTTTACTACTTATATTTCTGTTGACTTTTACTTTTACTTCACTACATTTTGCAAAGAAAACTGATACTTTGACTCCGATACATTTCCCCTGAAACCTTCGTTACTCGCTACAAAATCAAATCTATCTTTAGAAACAAAATGAATCACGAGAGCAGCGTCGGGGACTGTGGTGGAACACAGACTGCAAGCAAGCAGGTTTGGTGAACCAGTGGTCCTAGCAGCAAGTTAAATCATTGGTTAATCACGTTAATGCACAATTGCAAACAAGTGCTCTCAAAGCCGCGGTGTTGTGATTCCCAGTGATGCCAGGATGCTACATGCTATAAGCTAGCGAGCGACTACATGAGTAGCATTCCACTCAGGACGGGTGGGATGAGGAGAGGTGGACGGTCAAACTAACACTGTGTTTCCTCCAGGAGGCCGCAGTTTGTGCCGCGTGTGAAACGAGAAGCCAATGTTGATTTATTTGTGACGTGACTTCCGTACTTAAGCAACGCCACTTCCGTAGTATTTTAACGCAAACCACGATCTTTTCCTAAACCTGACTAAGTAGTTTCATCGCCTAAACCTCAGTTGTTTCCTGTGAAGATGGAAGTTTATTTTGAAAAGACAGTATGCATGTAACAAGCCAAAACAGACTCATGTTGCTGGACTTTTGCAGGAAAAACACAGGAAAAATGAGGAGTAACTTTTCATAAGATATCAATAAAACGGGGATGAATTTATATCATTGTATAAAGAGAGTGACATGAGAAGATCAATCTCATGTCTGTAAGTTAAATCAGCTATAATCACTCTTTAAAAGTGATTAGTGACTCGTCTAAAACATTTACAAAAGGAATAACTTCAATAGAATCATTCTACACACTGTAGCTTACATTCTGTTAGAATGTAAAGAAGTTACATTGTAATACAATGTAACTCAGAATGTGAAGAAGTTACATTGTATTACAATGTAACTTCTTTACATTCTGTTAGAATGTAAAGAAGTTACATTGTAATACAATGTAACTCAGAATGTGAAGAAGTTACATTGTATTACAATGTAACTTCTTTACATTCTGTTAGAATGTAAAGAAGTTACATTGTATTCTAATACAATGTAACTTCTTTACATTGTATTCTAATACAATGTACCGTAACTTCTTTACATTGTATTCTAATACAATGTAACTTCTTGACATTCTACTAGAATGTCAAGAAGTTACATTCTAATAGAATGTAACTTCTTTACATTCTAACAGAATGTAAAGAAGTTACATTGTATTACAATGTAACTTCTTTACATTCTAACAGAATGTAAAGAAGTTACATTGTATTAGAATACAATGTAACTTCTTTACATTCTAATAGAATTGTCTTCTGAAGATGAACAGGACATTTTTCAGTTTCAAGTAATGACTGGGTTGTTCCTTTCGGTGCTGCTTTAGTATTGATCATGTTTTGATATTTGAGTCATGTTGTGGATGATCAGATGGAGTTATGATGGCAGCAGTCGCCCAATTGCAGATTCATCTTGAGCAAAACCTTTGTCTATTGTGTTCAAATCAGGCCCATAGGAGTTTACAAGGCAGGCGTCCTTTCTCTAAACACTGACCTGATGCATCAAGTGGATATGTTTTGCTGAACATAATATTATGCATTTGTCCTCTACATCCTCTAGTCTAATGAGCAGACTTATAAACGCACTGTTACAACTCCTTCATAGTGTCATATTGCTTTTCGGAGAATTATGATGATAAGTTCATAGTAGATGCAAAAGTATACTTATGTACAATATATTATGTTGAACATTGTTGCTCCTGAATGGATCACAGCAACCCAATTATGTTCAACACAGCTCCATGTCCTTGGTCATGGTGCCACAGCACTTAAAAGAATAAACTTCATAATTCTCAAAATTCTGACCCTTTGCTTTTTTATTAACAGCATTTACTTGTACTTTTACTTTCAATGAACAGGTTATGATGTTCATTTAATATCAGAAAATTACTTTTGATTCTTAAGTACAATAAATATCAGATACTTTAAGACTTTTACTCAAGTAGTATTCTAATCGGTGACTTTCTTTTACTGGAGTCATTTTCCAGTAAGGTATCTTTACTTTTACTCAAGTATGGCTTTTGGGTACTTTATACACCACTGCTTAAAACATATGTTGAAAATGCTGATGTCAGATAATGAAAATGCTCAAAGTATTCTGTGCACTACAATTCTGCTGTGATACTTCAAAACTTCACTCATCACTACACTTCGATACTTCTGCCCGTTTCTAAGGCTGGGAAACGGTGTGGATGGAAAAACCTTGGCGGTCCCCTGAACTCTGACCTTGCAGTGCAGGACCACCACGTGCTGGGGGTCGGAGGTCAGCCACGTCTCCATGGCCTTGCATATGGCACAGATCTTATCCAGCGGTGGGGCGTGGAGGTCGGGCCAGCCAAAGTCATGGACCTGGTGGTCGAGAAGGAGGGCAGAGATCGTGTGGTTAAAGGAGATTAAACCAAAGGCTGTGAACTGAATTCAGTGACGAGAACTACAAGAAGAAAAACTACCTTAGTATTCAGCCGGTTAATGTCATGGCGCCTCTCGGAGAGGTTCAGGAGCTGAAGGAGAAACAATGTTTATCACTGTGACCAGTTATCGTTTCAGCGGGTTTATTGTGGGTGTGGCAAAGAAAAACAGACTGCTAATTTGTGGGTTGCTCAGTGTCAAAATTGATCGTCTCTATTGTGCAACAAGCATCCTCAGCTGAATGAAACTCTACGGAGGGAGGTAGAATCTATGCTCCAACAAAACACTACAGACAAACTACTACTCCTGTAATTACTGTGCGGCGCATCTCTGCTCGCTCACCAGAAACTTGTCCTGGTGTTTGGACTTGAGCATGGCAGCCACCTCCTTCAGGTTGAGGCGGTACCTCTGCTCCTCCAGCTTCGGGGGGAAGAACACGGAGATGATCCTCTCGGTGATGTAGGTCAGGTCGAAGTCGTAGTGGCGCTCCATCACTCTCTCCATCACGCGGTCCACGCTGAAGCTCCTGGAGGAACGGGGAGGAGAATAAAACGGACGGGGGGGAGGGGAGCGGCGCAGACGTGGAAACCCATTGCCGTGATTTGCGTTGAATGCTTTCTGTAGAATAAATTGCTCTTTGGAGCAAAGCGACTTCAACAGCATGCTTTCATCACAACAAATGAATGAGATGACCTTTACCTCGGCAGGGTGTTTCTCTGTTTGGTGTAGGTCAGCGACTTGGTGGACCCCTGTGGGGAAAAAAGATAAGGTTGGTTCATGAGGCCATCCCATAATCCACATACATGGTGCAGTCAAACTCAAATGCTTTTATTTTATTTCCACATATTGAACCAATACATCAGATCAACCATACAGTATTTATCTAGTTACAATCACATAAAAAAACAAGGAGGGAGTAAATTACTGAAGCATTTAAATTGAGTTATCTGGAGGTTTTATTTTCTCTCTGATACAATTATTTAGTGAAGGAACATACTTCTCAAAATCATTGATAAAAAAATACAATATTCTATTTAGATTTTTTAAAATGTCAGATTTACAGTTTTATTCTTATCAGACTCATCAGAAAGAAATGAGTTTTTGTATTAAAGGTGCTTCATTCTAAATTCAGAGCACGTCTATGATTGAGGGATTGCCTCCACGCGCTCTCTTGACGTGGCGACGACTGAGCCGGCAGCTAGTAGCTAACAGCACTGACCCGAGCTAACGGTCTTATTATAAATTTAGACTGTTAAAGCTAAAAATACACGGTAGCTAAGGGATCACAGCGCACGCCACATCACCTAAACCTCCCAGGTTCGATTCCGGCCTTGGGACCTTTGTTGCTTATCAAACCCCTCCACACAAAAATATTCCCTCAAATATTTGCCCTCAATCAATACATGCCAAAACATTATTCCATTCCATTTATTATTTAAACAATGACGTCAGTATTCACATCCCCAAGGATTGAATTATAATGTTTTTGGTGTCCCCCTGACCTTCCTTCTAGCGCCACCACCAGGCCAGATCATCCACTGACACAACACATCAGCTCTAACACGTCTCGTCATCTAGTCGGCAGATTGCCATCAAATCTGCTGAGCACATTCAACATCACCTTTTGACTTGAATGACTTTTCATGACTTGAACTCCAGCGCAACCATCAGAACAAACCTGTCTGACACGTTCCTATTGATTATTTCAGCAGGTCTATGTGCTACATCAAATTTAATGAAGCCACAAACAGGTTTTTCTCTGACATGTTTGGACATTCTCAAGAGGGATAGCGTGACACTGGGGGGAGGAAAAAGGGAAGATGCAGAGAAAGAAAGTATGCGGGTTGGGAGGACAAGGAGAAAGAATGGGAGGTGTGCTCACCAGGTGCTGGATGTGTCGGGACGGAGCGGTCCCTCTACGCTGCTGGATGCGTGGAAGAAGCGGTGACAGGACGAGGGAGAAGAGAAAGGGGAGGATGGTGGGAAGGAAGTAGGGCAAAAGAAGGAGGTCGAACGGAGGTGAGAGAGAGGAAGAAAAGAGGAGAGAAGGAAGCGAAAAAGAGGGGGGCATCAGAGGAAGGAAAGGAGAGTTAATTAAACAAACAGACTCTCTAATGGATAAACACTACTACTTCCTGTAGCAACATCAACAATTTTCTTTTTCTTTCTTCGAGACTGGAACCCTCCAGTGCTCCAGGAATAAACCCGAGCTCTAACCGGGTTGAGGGCTCGGCTTCCCAAAAGAAATTCAGCCGGAGGAAACCATAGGGTGGTTTTTGGGAAGCCATACCTTGTAATAAGACCAGACGAAGAGGGAAAACTCGTCGTTGTAAACAGAATGCTATTGAGGAAAAGAAAAGGAAACTCACCAGATCATTGGCAGGGACCGGGATGCACGCGGAGGTCACCTGGAACAGACAGAGACAGACAGCCACATGTGAATGCAGAGGGAAGGAGTCAGAGTTGGTAAATGATGAAGAGCAAATGCTTCCTCAGACAAAAAAAATGAAGATGGAAACATCCAGAAATAAAACCTAAAGCTCACGTTATAGGAGTAGGGAAATGTACTTTTTCGCTTTCTTGCTTAGAGTTGATGAGAATATTCACTGAATATGACGCCGGGGCCAGGAGACTGTTAGCCTCACTCAGGCTATGCTATGCTGTTCGCTTTGCTAAAAAAATATTAGCATGTCGCGCCAAACACATAGTTATGAAACTGAAGCGTCTCAGACGTAATGTGAGAGAGCACTTTTAAAAAAAAATGTAAAAGTGGTAAAAATGCGACTGCCTCACAGTAATGTGAGCTTCCTGCAATGTTAGCTTGGAACATTAACTTTACTAGCTTCGCTAGACTGGCTACGAAAATAAAGTTGCAGCACCTAAACTCCAACTTACTGTTTTTACTTTCTTTTTTTGTACGGGATTTAACAAAAGAGACATAATGTGTAAATTAGTGAATTGTATAGGTGTTGGTAGGTGTATTCTTTTTACCTTCAAAGCAGACAGAGCTAGGCTTGCCGTTTCCCCCTGCTTCTAGTCTTTGTGCTTAGCTAAGCTAATCGTCTCCTCGCACCATATTTTGCCTAACTGACGGACAGGAGAGTGGTATCAATCCTCTCATTCAACATTTGGCAAGGAATTAAATGGATATTTCTTAAAATACCAAACTAACATTTTAAGATTTTTAAGAAAACAAAAAAGTCTGGCTAATATGTATCTAGCTTAGCACTGTAGCCATGACGTTTGTCACTCAAGCAAGGCAGGGGACCAAACCTTGTGCACAGGGAGGAAATAAATAATGTACAATAGACAGTAACTGCCTCTGTATTGTTGTGCAGGAAAATCAGGTGTAAAAAAATCCTGACATTTTGACATTGTATCTCAATTTGTCAACCGCCAATGGCAACGCTGCCCAATCTAAGCTCAAGATAGTATTTCACCACTTACAGCTCAGCAGTGCAACTTGTTGAGGCCAGGCTGTGGGGGGGGGGGGGCATACACAGAGAACGACATTTTTAAGAGCTACACGACAGTGAACGGAACCCAAACACTGTCTGTGAAGCTACTTAGACGCACTTAAGCGCCGGGTGCATACAAGTGCAGCTGATGTTTGAGGGCATGTCTGTAACATGTAAAGCATACTGAGGCTAAATACACAGCTGGAGGAGCACCGGGACAGAAACACAGCGACGCGTCCAACTCCCATCTCTGTTATGGGCCGACAGGTTGGTGAACTGTGACCAAAGGAAGCAGGAGCCAAACAGCAGCCCTAATGAAGGGCCACAGTCATGCTTACGTAACACACACACACACACACACACACACACACACACACACACACACACACAGCAGTGTTCCCGCAACATAGCCCTTTTTTGGACTGTTTATTTGGATACAGGAAAAGGGCAAGGGCTTGTGTATATCTCATTGTGCACAAAGGGGAAGTTGCACAGGCCCTGAACCTGTGGGTGTGTCACCACAGTGTGTGTGCGTGGGTGTTTGTGTGTTGTACTGTTAATCTTTCTTTCTTCAGTCTTTCTCAAGCGATCTAGCCCAGTCTCCTACCGATGCTCGTACGTAGCTACAGACATCAACAGGAAGCCAGAGGAACAGATAATGAGCTAAATCCAGACTCTCCTCGTTGGGCAGAAGTCGCAGGAAACAGGGTTCAGGTGCGGCTATCAAACGACTATTTGGACAATGTTCCTGTGTGACTCACTTGCAGAATTAATGTTTTTTTTCCATTTCTGTCAGGAATTGAATCTCAAATCGTATCCTGTGTTGTGGTTATTATTCTTTCTTTTTAATTCCCTGCCTGAACCCAATTCACAACCAGATAGTTTGGAGCCGGGCTCTAATTTCTTAGTTCCCTCTGGCTGATGGATATCAGTCTTTTTCTTTCTTAAATCAAGAGCATGTGAAACAATGCGTTGTGTTTAGATAGCACATCTAAAAGTCCCGGTTTATAAAGACAGGGGGCTTGACTCTGCAGCGACATGTGAAACTCATCTGCCATGACACAAATGTGCTTTTCCATCGGGTCTGTGTTCTTCAGAACAGGGCCGAGCTTGATTTCTGGGCCCTTTGCATGCTGTGCCCTGTCATTCTTGTGAACTAAATATCCAACTGTCATGGCAAGCAAGCAATTACCCTACTTCCTGTCCCGGTCAAATGTCTCTTTACAGATAGCAGCACTGGTATTTTGCAGAACACATGTCCACAGTTGGATGCAGGGTTGAATATTCTCCTTTCCCGGCATGAATTCCCGTGGGATCCTGGGATTGTTTTCAATGTATTTGCTTGTTTGTTTGCGTGCGCCTGCATTTACTAAAACACAGGCGCCTGCTCCAGAACCTCATTGACACATTTGCGCAACTGTGAGACAGTCTGACCTCAAAGAGCAAGTTCTTTAGAACAGCTGTGTGGCATAAAAAACGTTTGGAGTGCAGAATGTGATGACAGTTCAACATTTCTCCGCCTCCCAGAGCACAGCATCACGTTGTCATTCAGAAATGGGTAAGGCTGCATGTGTGCTTTAGGGCCTCAGAAAGCCATGACGATGGTGAAATGTATTGTTCCATGAGTATTTTTCTACCAAGCGAGGACTATGTAAATTGGGAAAGTTCTCGGAAATCGGAGAGGTTCGGCGAGTACTGCCCGTCAGCGGGTCAGCGAACGCATCATTTCCCGCTTTGCCAGACAGTCGATGAAAGCCAGGGCGCAAAAGTCTTGATGAAATCTGGAGGTACTGTTGGAAAATTCCAAGCAATTCAGCATTTAAACTCCTCACGAGACAAATAAAAACCTTCTGGAATCATCTACTGGTTCCAGCTTCTCCTTAATCCTGGAAATAGTCCACATCACTTCAAGTTTAAACAAGCGTTTTAAACCCTGAACTGCTTTTATTTCTGATTACAGCGTGAATCAGGCGACACCTGGGTTGCTATATCTCTTTCTAATCTCTCCCTCCTCTCCTCCATTCGTTCATCCCTCTCTCCCAGTGCCCAGTGAAGGGGGCGGTCGCTAAGCCAGAGCAAACACAGCGAGCCAGATTCCATCTCCCTGGGCCAACACTTACGCACAAACTTCCTGCTAACAGACCTCCACCCATCTCAACTCATCCAGCTCTCATCCCTGTTCACATCTCTCTTTTCTACGTCGTGTTTCTGCAACTTCAGCTGTTCCAAATCTTGTACTTTCATTTTCTCTCTTTTCCTGACATTTTTTCTTTCCCTCTATCTTTTCATCTCTTTCGTTCTTGATTCTCTCTCCAATTTCTCCTAACCTTCCTTTCTTCTTCCTCCCCCCTTTCTCTTCTCCTCTAATTGATTTTCCAACAAACACCTTCCCGTTTGTCTTCACCTTGAAAAGCTTGTTCCCTGCGCCTCCCTTTCTGAACCTGCGCTGCTGTTCTTGCATCTTTGTTGGTCCCCGGTCTCAAAGTGTCTCAAAAAAAAACCTAGAAGATCAGACAGGTTTGAAACCAAATATCATCGAAAGAGACAAAAGACCCACACCTAGCTTGTTCTGACTTGCTCCGGTTTCATACTGCCCGTTACATGTCTAAAATGTTCTTAACAAATAGAAAAGTAAACACTGGAGCAGCCCCCCCCCCCCTCCCTCCCTCCATCCCTTTCCCTGCCCTCTTCATGTCCGTCCGACCAGCCCTCTGTCCTCTTCCTCTGTGTCACGCTCGCTCTGGCTTCTCCAGCTCTTTGACACGCCGTTTGATCCAACAGAGCCAGAAGCAGCAGTGCTAATGGATAATGCACAGCTCTCTGCTCTCAACGCATGGCTTAAGAGCTGTGGGCTCAGAGAGGGATAACTAGGGGGTGAGGTAGCAGCCTTGGTATGTTATTAGTGTGAGAAACGGGCCCGCCAGTCTGAGAGCGATTCAGTGTACATGTGTGAAGAATAACAAATATTTACTACGTTATTCATTGAAATGTCTCAATGTCTTACACCTGTTTCCTGTCATAGAATAATTTTAAAGGGGAGGAAAATACATAACAAGGAATGATGGTGTGTGTGTGTGTGTGTTGGGACTAGAGGTTGGCAATCACATGCTCTATGTTTGGACATTTCCACATGTGTATCCACCTGTTAACTAAAGCCCTTATGGTTTTCCTTTGCTCTTGGTCCACTCTGTATAGCATTCTGTGTCTCTTAAACCTAAACGTTGTCCTGTGGGCTACACGTGCAAGCACAGAGTCACCTGGCTCGCTTTCACCACTACCCGTCAAATGCACCCCACATGTCTAACGCCCCTTAATCGTGACAAGGTGGGCTTCGGGAGAAAAGCAGAAAAGCAGCCAGCCTATAGCGCGAGGGGACTTCAAGGGCCACGGCTGAGCAAAAACAACACCTCTGGGTGAAACACTTCTATCCTCTGGACTCTGTATGTTATCCGTGTTTTCTTTCCTTCTTTGTATTTTTCAGCACGTGTTTCCCGTTCTCTCACCCGTTCGTCCCTCATTCCCACACTTTCTTTTGACCCCCAGAAGGAAAAAGTCTTGGTCTGCAGCCCTTTCGGTTCTCGCTCCGAGCAGCTGAGAGGGAGGCCGAAGACATCGCAGGTCACGTGGGTTCCCCGCGGTGGAGCTTTTTAATGACTGAGGGGGGACGCAATTCCCTCTTATGGAGCTGGGTCAACACTTTACACACATGCGCAGATATACTCCTAAAGATATGCAGACGTCCGCCCATCTTTACCCTCCAAACACGGGCTGGAAGCCCTGAGCCGGACGACAATAAACGCGGGTAAATAAACAAAGCAGGAAGTGGTTCGGGTTGAGATTGTCGGAGAGGTCGACAATGGGAAAGCCTCCTGTGCACCGACCACCACGGGGCTTTATTACAGATCAGGCCTTCCCTCGCTCCGCGGCTGAGCGTCGTCTCTGTCATTTATCCTGTTAAAGAGAATGAATGCTATTCGCCAGAGCGTAACTTCCCCTCCTCTGCAGCCTCAGTGTTTACCACAAAAAACGCATTCAGACAGACATTGTGCACAGTTGCTCCGATCTCTGCCGGAGCGCCGGGGCTCACAAACAGGCCGGCTCTGTCGTCTTTATTGTCTCCCTGTGATTATTTATTTTCATCTTCCGAGGAGTCAAATTTAGAAAGACACTGAGACATTTGCCATCGCTAAAATCTGTGACTCGTGTCCCGCACCAGGAGGTGTGGGAATCAATGGTCGATTTGTCCCCGGCAACGTAGACATCCAAATGGGTCTCTTCCCCGTTAGATTCATGAAGGGCCGATCCCACCAGCCAATTAGTATGTTGGCCGGGTCCCATAGAGGCTAACTTAGCTCAGTCATGCTTATGGTTTTAACTCTCATCAACGTCGCTCACGGCTCTGACTCGAAACACGCCGGCCTATCTCGGCAATTACCGAGGCCGTCTCTGACGAGGTGGCGGCTCCTGTAGTCATGGCCTCTGTGATGTCAAAGCGATACAGTTGGATCCTGTTATCCAGAGCGACTCACGCTGATTATCTGGTGAAGTGCAGAGCCTGCAGGAGGGAAACCAGAGGCCCTGGAGAGCAAGGCCACAAAACTCCAACGAGAGATTACTCACGTATTGATGTCACTTAGATCCCCCCCCCCCCCTCCACCGCTTATTGAATAGATTCAGAAGGTTGCTTACAGTAAACTGTTTCAATGCATGGTTCAATACCTTAACTTGTAGCCTTGGCACTGAAAACCACTGAACGCTAAGCTGCGGCGGACATGTTTTAACAGCAACGAGTGACATATTCCTGGAGCAACATCACAGGAAGCCATCTGACAGGAAGTCTGTCGGGTTAGGGTCAGCTGTGATGTTTGAGCTGCCCGTTGGGTGGAAAACACGGTGGTCTTTTTCTGACAATGCCGCCATCATTCAGTCTCCTCATCGCTTCCTAAAATATATGTAAATGGAGAATGGTTCCAGCAAAGAAAGAACGGGGCTGAAACAATACGTTTAGTTAGCAGACTGCTGCCCCCCCCCCCTCCCGCTGCTGCCCTCTCATCTAGAATGCATGTTCTTTACTAAAAATAAAGAGGGGCTGCGGAGGGAGCGGGACTCCAAACCGCATCTGTCCTTTTATGTCGGAGAAACATCAAAAGTTGTTGCTCTTCCTCTCATCCCTGCATCCTCCCCCACTTCCGCTCCATCTATCTGTACTTGATTGGACATCCTCTTCATGTAAAGAGGAGCAGTTCTCAGCTCGGTCTCATGTCAAATGTTTTTTTTCCGTGTTCAGCGGATAAGGACGAGAGACGAGGACGGATCCTAATGCGCAGAGGGGAAGCAGGGATTGTAATTACAGTGGTACACGGCTCTGCCAACATGCACCATCTGTAGGATGGTTTATCAGTCAATCAGTTGGAGCTTGAGTCTGTTAGTCGCATTTGTGAAGAATCGCACAAATGTCGATGGTTCTGTGATATCATTCTTATTGATTGATGTCAAGTACACCAGGAATGTAACATCTTCGCAAATGTGAGCTAAATGGGTCCATTTTTCTACAGAGATCTACAAACAAACAGCGATTTTTTATCTTTCACCCAGGAGACCGCTGATCGCTCCCCGTGGGAAACGAGTCAATGCTGATTCATTTGTCACGTAACTTAAGTTACGGCACTAACGTGATTTCTTTTTATCCAAACAATGATATTTCCTAAACCTAACTAAGTAGTTTTGTTGCCTAAACCTAACTGAGTAGCGTTAGTTTCCTGTGAAGACGGAACTTTATTTTGAAAAGACCGTAAGCATGTAACGTGCGTAAATTGACACGTGTTGCTAAAATGTTACGTTTGTCGTTAGATGGCGACATCTAGTGGCCTCAGTAATTATGACAGGCGCAAAGGAGGAAGTCAGCTGATGTAGTGTGAAAATTGAAAAAGTCCGCGTGGAGAGAAGGTTGGGTCAAACAAACAGGACTTTCACCCAGGACACCGCTGCTCCTGTCCCACGTAAAACCAGAAGTCAACATGTCGAGTCATTTAAAGTTCCGTACCGAACTAAACAAACCACAATCTTTTCGTAAACCTTAGTTTTAGAGCCTAAACCTAGCCGAGTAGTTCCGTTCCACAACATTAACCACGTGCTTAAAACTGTGACCGTTTTACAAACGTTAAAAACAACGGTCATACATGTCGTTTTGGGAATCAGCGGCAAACAACTTGTTCTGTCATTTAGGTATCGTGTTGGTGAGTCTTTGATCTCATAAAGAAACTCAAAGTGGTCACACGCGGTCTGCTTAGGCATGACGGTCAGACGATCGCCAAATACTTTGAGTGAGTCCGTGTCAATTTCTAGTCTCCTCGTGAGCCAGCCCAGTCCTTGGGTTTCAGCTATGCCACACAATGTGGTAAATTCGGCATCTTGTTTTCAACCAATGGTCCTTAATACATTAAGCTGTCTCAAAATGAAAAAAAAAGATGTAACAAAGTGTAAATACCATGTTCACAGTAATAAATATTGAAAAGAAAATCTTTTATACATTCAGTGAACCATTTCTCCTGGGTCTCCCTGTCTTTTTCCTCTGACCAGCGGAAATGTCTCTTCTTGCCTAATTAGGCCGGCATGCCAGTCAACTCGTCACGGGCTGCATTTCACTAATTCGAATCCTTCTTCCTCCCACTGTTACACCTCCCCCCCCTCCCCATGTCTTTCAACAACCTTCAAGTCCCTGCGGACTAGATTTTCCACTTGGGATCAAAGATAAGGAGGAACGGTTATCTGAGAGAAGAACATGCCGGGGTAAAGCGGTTGATGACCTTCTGTTCTACAGTCTGTGTTTTTAATAGAACAGAGATGAGTCAGCTGGAGGCTGTTGTGGCCAAAGATCAGGGAACACAGTGACAGAAGAGAAGGGAGTTTCACAATTAAGTGAAGGGTTTTTCCAGAGAACTGGAGCAGACGCACTAATGGCGTACCGGACGGTGTGGTAAAATGATTGGTCACCAAAGTTACGGCAACCCCATGCTGGGCGGAAATGTAAATAGAAGCCTGGGGAGAGCGGGATGGTTTACAGATGACAGATCTTCACGGTGAATACGCTCGTGGAGGAGGGTGCAGGGGGAAAGATCCGTACACAAGGTTATTGGTAATAACTGCCAAATGTGAATGAGGTGCAAAGCGAGGAGAAACACCTTGAACTAATAAGGGCGTGTAAGAAAAACCGCTCTCTGGAGGAGGTCTAAAGCTAATCAGCTTGGCAGGCAGACCGCTGGGATCTGCTATTCACATGAATGAATGTCTGCATCGTTGCAAAATAATCCAGATTTTTAGAAGCCAACAGATTGATGGCGTCCCAGCGCCGTCTCCCCCCTACATGCCATGTGAGATGGACACAGCAGCCGGCCTTATCAGACCTCTCCCTTCCTGGGCAGCAGCGATGGAAATCACTGTCTAACAACCCGTCAACAACCAGACGTCAAGGACCCGCTCCTTTCTGTACTGAGATACATTTCTTTGCTGTTTCAGCTTTTCTTTCCAAAAGAGAATAACACTACGACTAATGAGATGGTTCAAAGGCAACAAAATACACCTCAAGCACCTTTTAACTTTACTAAGTTGTATCTTTAAAGCTATAACAACCTAAGGAAGCTGCTTTCCACTGCTTTAAGGGTTTGTGCTCAGCCAAGTAGCACACAGGCTGTAGTTTCAGTTTAGTGTACAAATACAAACACGCAGGGGGCATGAATAAAAAACAAGCACATTTGAAATACTAGCCTGCGAATATTTTGCATCAAAACTATTCATATCGACATTTTTTCAACAAATGTTTTAAAGTCTAAGCAACTGTGAGCTATTTTATTGAGTTTCCTTTGAGCAAAATGCTATGAGTGAATTTGAGTTCTCTCTGGTAAACAGTTACGCAGTATATATGTCGAGGGCTTTTATTGTGAAAAGGTAAGGACGGAAGGATTGGATCTAGTATTTGTGTAGTGTGCGCTTTGGATACGTCTTTTCCGCCAAACGTGGATGGTTGATGCCTTTATTTGAGGAGCCAAAAGCTCAGGAAAATCAACCTTGCTATGAAAAAGAAATGTGTCACTTTTCTGCCTCTGATATTCATGTTCTTATGTATACTTATGACAGAAATAATAGTTGGAAAAAAATATATTGATGTACAAATTAATGGCGAAAGAATTAACATTTCCGGTGTGTTAAGACCGTAACTCTGCTAGTAATAAATAGGCACATTTCCCATAATGCCACTCAAAAACAAAAGAAAAACTTGTCCAGAAGCAAACCAACTTGTAAACCCTAGTCAAGGACAAAAGCATACATCACAAGTTGTCGTGAAAAGCGTGATTCAAAGCTTTCGTTTCTGAAATCATCCTCAGGGCTCGGCTCTCCTCAGATAAAAGACGAGAGGACGGAGTGATGCTCAAGGAATGAGGACCGGCTTTGCCACATGCCTTCGCCCCTAGCCGTTCCTCCTTCGCCCGCTGGCTCGCTGCCTCAGCCTCCATACCCCCTCTTCATCACTTTGGCCCCGGCTGGCATTCTCCCCCTCTGCATCCCTCTGTCTATTCATGGCGCCGTCCCCTCCGTCAATGATCCTTTCACAGGGGCAGCAGCGTGGGGTCGGAGCGCGGCTCGCAGCTCTTTCTGAGGAATGCGACCGAGCGGCCTTCACATGAGCAGAGATGTCCAGACTCCTGACCCTCGTACTACTGCTGTGTGTCAATTTTCACACCTCACTGGCATGACAATCAACTAAACAGCTCAGATACGCATTCACATGTTATTCCTTGACACGGGCGGCTATCTCCCAAGAGGGCCTGTCCCAGTAAGATTAGCGGATCAGCATCTGGCCTTAACCTTGAATTAGTGAGTTCATTCAACCTGCTACAGAGAAGGCTGTGCCAAAACTGAGGACTTCAAATAGTTTGTCATACTACAGTGAACAATACTGATTGATTTATTTAATATCAAGCTGTATTGATTTCATGGAATTATATCGAATTTATAAGATTTACCGGAATTATTACTGGAAATGTGTCACCAATGCTTATTTATATGACCTATATTTAGGTACGTAATCCTTTTATGGCTTACAAGTAGCATTGCCTTTCACATTTATGTTCTATTTTTCTTCATCTGTTTTAGGGCTGGGCGATATGGCCTAAAAAAAAAATCTCCGATTTTTTTACAAAAAATCCGATTCACGATTTAAATCGATTTTTTCCCCAAAATTTTTTTGCAGATGACAGAAGCTGTTGAAAACAATTTTTTCTTTTATTTTGTGATGATTTTCCCAAGTAGGTTGATAAAAATAAAGTGCAAACAAAACCTGAACATTGTAGAAAGGTGCCTGTAGTATACAAAAAGTATTTGGTCACTCTTTTGTTTCCCTGAATCATTTAAATATAAAATTAAATTAAACATAACATTAAATGGCATTAAATAGTAGCCTTCCATTGTAAACAACTGTGCAAATGTAACTTTTTACAGTAAGCTTTTCTAACTGAATACACTGATACAAACACAGCATGAAATAAAATGTATGTGACCCTTTAACATTCACATTTTCAAAAGTGCAACATCTGATCTAACATCAACATAACATATTTTGCACAGTAAATAAGTGCATGTAAACAAAATCAAGTGCATTCACAACATAACCAACAGTATTAAACAGTAGTGCATGTTTTTTCTAAATATTTTTTGCCAGGAAGACAAGCCTGTCTACTACCTCTGGCTTCAGGCATGCACGGTGGCATGTAACAATGCCCCCCCCACACACTGAAAAGCCTCTCAGAGGGGGCACTTGTAGCTGGCACAGAGAGGTATTTCTTTGCTAAAGTACTTAGCCTTGGAAAGTTAAGTTGGTGACGCTTCCACCAGTCAAGTGGATCGGTGTCTGGGTCAACCTGCTGGACCACAGGTCAGTTGTTGCGGAGTAGAATGACATCCCCTCCAGCTCCGCAGAGATCCTTTGGCGTGTACTATTGTACAGCCGAGGCAAGGCAACGTCAGAAAAATGTTTACGGCTTGGTAGCACGTACCTGGGGTCCAAAGCTTTGAGAAGGTGAATAAACCCCGGCTTTTCCACGGTGTATATGGGCACCATATCTTTTGCGATATACATCGCGACTGCATCCGTGATGGCTTTCCACCGGGCACTCTTCTTCTCATGCGGAGTACAGTTGGTGAATGTCTCCAAAATGCTGGGTTGTTGTTGTGAGGTGGCGGCGGCGGCGCTTGTGCTCCCGCGGTCCTTTCTCCCTCCTCAGGGCAACAACACTTCTCCCACTCGGCGGCATGCCTCTGTTTGAGGTGCTGCATTAAATTTGTTGTGCTGCTTGATTTTGTAGCAATAGCTTTTAGACAGACCTTACATCGTGGTGCTGTTTGTTCTGTGTCAGATGACACGAACCCGAACCATTTCCAGACCACCGAAGACACATTCTTCCCTCTCTTAAGAACGAGAGCTTCACTGCTGGCCGCCATTGTTTTCGTTTGTAAACAATGCGCGCGCACTCTACTACGGGAACCCAACGGGGGGGAGGGGTGGGGGCGATTTTCTCGATTTTCAATAAAACACATCGCCTTAAAGCACACATTCGAATTAATCGATTAAATCGATTTATCGCCCAGCCCTAATCTGTTTGTTACTTGAGTGTTTTGACCTTGTTTCATGTGACATCTCTCAGGTCACTACTTGAATCCATCTCATTTGGGCGGAGCTTGACAGTCGTCATTTTTCCGTCTTTACAGTTTACAGAAAAAAAAGGCAAAAGCAAATACAAATGAATGTCTCCTTTTTCCTTTGCACTAAGTCGCTGTCAATTTTTTCACCACAGCTAAGCGTAAAAATTTGCAATATTTCAGCGTTTTTCTCTCTAACTTTGCATTGTTTCTGCTTTGTTTTTTTATGCGCATATCGAAAAACAAATAAATGAAAATGGAAAATGATCGTGGCTGAAAACGCATGCGGTAATAACCAACTGCTCAGTGGAGAATAAAAGGTAAAAATTTGGGTTAGTAAAACAATAATGATATCCTCTGGCCCGGCTGATTACAGCACATTCAATACTGTCCATGAGTGTTTCACAACTGATGATACACTGAGTCTTCTGAGGCTGTGCTCTGAAAGCGTGCGTGTGAGGTGGATCCTTACCTTGGCCTCACACTTCCTGTGGGTGGCTGTCTTGCATACTAAGAGGAGTGAATAGAGGAGGGAGGGGGGAAAAAAAGAAAGACAACAAAATGAGTATATAGTATGAGTTTAGTCTACATATGAAGTAATGAGGTCAACCTGCTTTGTATTTGTCAGAAACGCAACTACAATCTTTGTTTAGTTGCATGACAAATTCTACAGCGAGACCCAAGTAAAGATCTTGACATCATCCTGCTGTATTACCACACAATACATAATCTCTGCATGCTGAACAGCAACACACGCCGAGATTATGACACGTGTCAAAACACCAGTTCCTTTTTTTGAATGTGCTCTTACAATATCGACCCAATATATAACAGTCCTACTTTGCGTCAACTCGTGATGAAACTCTAGAAACCAGGCGGAAACCTCGGATCCTGAAAAGTGAAGTCATCGTGGATGTGCCTTCAGCCTGCATGCTTTCTAATGGCCATCAGGAGGCGACTCCTCCTACTTTTCACTTCATTTACTACCTCAGCAAACATTGTGAACATGAGTTTATGTTCAAGTCTTCTTCAATACAGCATGATGTTAATTTAGTGAATTATGGTCCATTTAAAGTAAAATTGACCGAGTTTAGTCGTTTCATTCGCTCACCAGGTTTGGCATCCGTACTCGTATTTTGTCCGAATGTCAAAGTCCAGTATGATCGACAGGGATTGACAGGATGCAACGTGACACAGCTGGTGTGTGCGCTGCCCTTCATTCATTCATACGTGACACATCCTACATCCTGCAGCCTGCCATTATGACGCTTAGCACGTTTCGTCTTGGTGCTTCAGACTCACTTGGTCCTGAGTGACCAAACTGCTCTACCACCAACAACTACGCAATGCTCGCAACATTTACCTCTGCAGAAGGAGCCGACGTTGTCCACATTCTGGCGGCACACGCTGCACTGCCGCTTCTTCTTGAAGGTCTTTTCCTTGAAGACGTGGGGCTCTCCCTTCCCCCCCTACACACACACACACACACACACACACACGGGAAAACGAAATTCAGGCTCAGTTAGAAACCCGATACAGCACAGAACCAGACGTGGCAACGCAGTCTGTTAGAGCTGCCTACTCTCGGAAACAAATGCAAGAATCCTTGTTTGACATTCATCCAAGAGTTTAACCCTCTATCCTCCTCCGTCGGACAGGATGAAACCAAGAAAGAAATTCAACACCCCCAACTTTTTTCATAAAAGGAGAGGAAGAAAGCAAAGTAATGGTGTGTGAGTTAGCGGACTGTAATAATGACAGGAGCTCAGGACTGTCAGCTTTAACCTGTGTGTAAGACAGACTTGGGTGCATGGTATGCATGTGCATAATATGACTACATCCATTCTCTACTCCCTTTGCTTCTTGAACTCCTGTGCTGGTTGTGTAACTGTCTTCCAGTAATAATCCTTGTGGTTCCCGCCCATACCACACTATAATCCTTAGTGTGTGTGTGTGTGTGTGTGTGTGTGTGTGCGTGTGTGTGTGTGTGTGTGTGTGTGTGTGTGTGTGTGTGTGTGTGTGTGTGTGGTTTGGGAAAGAGAAAAAAGGAGGAAATGTGTTGGTCTAATTCTTCATCGCAATTCTTTCTCATGTCCATATTTCTCACAATGTGTGTGTGTGTATACCTCAGTCTGCGTGTGTTTAAGTGTTTGTATGTCTGTCTTTGTGAGGACCCATTTGAATGTAGACGTTTAAGTGAGGACATTTTCGCCGGTCCTCACACCTTCAGAGGGCCTGTTTGAGGGTTCAGACTTTGTTTAAGGTCTAGGGTTGGAATTAGGTTAAGGTTAGTGGTGATGGTTAAGGTTAGGATAAGGGGCTTGACAAGCAGTATTTCAATGAGGGTCCTAACAAAGATAGGAATAAAGGGACGTGTGTGTTTGTGGTATTCCCGCCTAGTGCCTCTTTGTTACCCAACATGGGATTGCGTCTACAGATGACTGGGCCCGACGTGACTCTGTGGAGGCTTTGAACATGAGAACTCTACCAACCCAGGGCTAAGTGTGGGGATTGCTTTGCATGTTTTCTTGCATGGCTGAATGACGTCAGGAGAAAAGTAAGTGTGGGGGGGGGGGGGGGGGTGGGCCTGTGAATTAACAGTGTGTGCAATGTAATGCTGAGGGGAAGCATGCATATTCTGGAAACTGGCAGGAATCCAGTCAAAGGGGTAGGACTTGTGGCAGAAAGTTCTATCCGCTCTGAGAGCAAATGAGAGTTGTTGCGACACTAATACTGGTAGGGTAAAGGCCTGCGATACAACCTAAAAAGCTGGACCAGATATCAGCGAGTACGTGAGTGCATGCACTGATTGGATGTCACGTCATGTCATTTCATTTATGCTACACAGGAACAACAACACACGTCACTGGCTATCCAGTCCGTACATCGTGCCAGATCCGGACTGCACAAGTGCAAACTGATGATGATAATGCACTGTGAACAACACATCTGCGTTGAAATAAGCAGGAGGAGAGCTAGTTAAGGTTAGCTGTTAGCAGCCGGTGGGCAGCACAGTCCTGCTTGGCTAACAGCTAACGTTAACGGAGGATGCATTGACTTACATTATGATGCATTCAAGCTCTTTTCAGGAAAAATGGGTACTGGGCAAAGGTCAATTATGACGCTATCATGATGTGTTCGAATGTAATCTTGTATCAGTGTCTGTAGCTTTGGATAATTAAGCTGATACACAAAGCTTTTTTTTTGTCCTCTGTGCGTGCTATTCCTCCTCGGTAACAAAGAAAGGGTGCTGTTTACACACTCCTTTTCCATTATCCTGGCGCTCTTGGCTCTGTTCTAGGGGCTGGACGGTGTTTGGACAGCTGCCTGCCTGGCATCACCCTCTGCCCGCCGTGTCAAGCGGCAGCTGGCCCTGCTGCAGTACAAGTGTACTACAGCCGCAGCACGGATGGTGGAAGTGGAACTGAGTGGGCGGCTCAGGGGCTGGCGGTGGGCGGTTATGTAACATGGTGTGGTCATGAGGATTGGGATTTTAAAACTGTGTCGTCATTACTTTGTGGAAAATCGCACATTTCTTATAGTTTTATTAACCTCAGCATGACTCAGCCTATTCACTTTTCTAGCAGCAACAAACCAAAATCCACAGACTTCATGAAAGTTCTCAACTCATCTCGATCCCGTTTTGATGAATCCTTGCTTCATCTCTCCTTCCTTACTCCAAGTCCACCCTTTCCTGAACCCTAAACATGACAAATGCCGCTTCGCCTCACGACCAATTCAACAACGTCACGTATACCTCGCTCATTATCTCTGCCTGGACTTTTATGCCTGCTGCTGACCACACGTGTTGGATATAAACTTTGACCCATTGTCACAAAATGATTCTTGTCTTTTTGTAGATTTAATCTTTAGCATGCAGTCCTTCTATTCCGTGAACGTGTGCAATAATCTCGTGAAGTGTGTGTGTGTGTGTGTGTGTGTGTGGATAGAGGCATGCATGAGTCTATAGACTGAGTTTAAAAAAGCAACAGTTACTGTCAGCTAAACCACAGCGGTGATGTGGGCTGAGAGATAAACACATAGATGAGAGGTTGGCAGCACTCTTCCTGTTACAGACACAATCAAGACCACAGGCACTCACGGTCAGGCAGTGATACACCACTACGCTACGGGATGCTGTGTAAAGTCTGGTGTGGATCAGCTGCCATACTCTGGTTCATGCCATGAACTGAATTTTGAGTATAAAGGCATGACGTGCTGAAAGAAACAAGTATCTTCCAAATGTTGCAGTTGGGAGAGCTGCTTTTCTGTGTCAAATGAAACGTGATACGTGAGCCAACTCTTTTCCAAAAAGGCTGCAGGTTTGAACTCCGCAACTAATATTCAGAGAAAGTAGTTGTTTGCTGCTGTATTAATGCTCAGAATTTTGAATTTAGCAACTTTAACATTAACATATTATGCTAAGAAAGAACAAAGAAATGCCCAACAGAAATATTTCCAAATGCATCATCACCTCAAAATAAGGAAAGCAAACTTGGTTAACTACCAAATCTCTCCAAACAACTCTTCACAACTCGGGAGTCCGGCCAGAGGAAACCTCAGTGAGGGAGGTTTACAACTTTAAGGATGACTTCAACAGAGGAAGCAGAAAACAGCTGGAAGAGTGTAGAGTGTATAAGTACTTCAAAAAAAGCAACCTGTGATGCTGAGCCCGGTCCCCAGGATAGTAATTACCGTGACCACGGTAATGGATGAAAAACATCTTCCCCCGGTAGAAACATGTGTTATTTGTCACGGAGTGGGTTAATAAAGACACCGGGTTAGATCATTTCTGCTGCCGGAGAGAAAAGAGCTGAACAACAGGATGAAACGTTCAAAACAAGAGCACAATTATCATCTACTTAGCAGGAAATGAACATGTAAATCCGTTCACTCGTGCTGTAGATGCACGCAGGTGAACCAGACCAGGACCATCTGCCTTCACAGACAATAACATCAGCACATGTGACCATCTGAGCAACCAGCTGGGAAACTGCCCACATCTCCACAGAAGTGACTCGAGTTGTAAACAGCCACCTGAGACCACAGGAAGAAAAACTCACGTGCAGACGTGTATCCCTCCAAGACAGTCCGGTGGAAACAGACAGCCTTCCCCTTTCCTCTTTTCTGCCCCCCCCCCCCTGAGCCAGGACAGGCCCCACCTCTCCTACTCACAAGAAGGTCCTTTTTCTAATATTTGTAGGTTTTTTGGCAGAAAAAAAAAGGACCCAGAGGTTTACTGGAGTCAAAGAAACGCTTTCTAAGCAGAGATTCCTCCCCTTTCCTCGCTGAACGTCTGCCACCCGTCGCAGAACAGTAGCTGGATTGAACGAGGGAGGGGTCGGCCGCTCGCACAACAGACGCACACACACACGGCAGCCATGTATGCGTACGAATGTAAAAAACAAGACACACAGAAGCTATTTGTGCGCACACGCACACACGCACATCCCTGGAAACTCTCTCGCTCCTTTTCTCTCTAAAAATAGTCTTGATATTTACACAATGATGGGCATTGTGTGGAACTGGTACATTACTGACTACCGGCCTGTGACCTCAGCTTCAGCTGCAGATGGTCAGTGAGGGCACGCATTGGAGGAAGCCTTGAGGGGAAAGTCTTCCTACTGATTTTGTCATTAGAAGAACTCTGTGAATGTACCTTTTGTCTTCAGATCACTTTTGTCAGTAGCTTTGCTCAAACCAGAGGTCTGATCATTTGATGGCGCTGACCTGTTTTCTATGTGAGACACTTGAATTTGAACGTCTGATAAGCACCAGGTCAAAACTGCATGAAAACTTTCTCATCATTTCATCATCGCCCACTCACTGACAACTGCAACTCAGTTTTCTTTAATAAATAAAGATGCTGATTAACTTCTGGATTAAAAGAGCACTCCTCTGATTTAGCTTTACTCACGTTGTCGGATGTACGATGGATAGTTTAAAAAAAGATTTTTTTATTTCAGATAATGGGCAAAACCCAGAATGTTTTGTGCATATAAACGTCGTCAATGGCTCAAGTGACATCATGGAAGTATATTTATCAGACTTTGTGCCGCTCCCTCTGCAGCCACAACAGGCTTTATACAAACTATTCGTCATGCAGTCGTGCTCTGCAACACCTGGAGTTTAATACAAATGCAGAAAGTCCCGGAAAAACTGACATCATAATATCCTACATTTTAAGTAACATGTTGAAATTGCTTGTTTAGTCTGACTCTAGATTGTGTCTTCAAGTGGCAAAGCTAAATTCTTTGGCAGATCTTCAAGAAATGTGTTGTTCTATAGCTTGGTGACGTAGGGATGACAGCGGCAACATGCTAGCACTCGTCAGTGACAAAAGCTCTCTGGGTTTCTTTCTATTTTCAGTGTACTGGACTGTTATCTCTCCTCCCTGGTTTTTGTTCTCAGGACATCATTTCATTCAACATAGAGTCAATGCAGGGTAACATGCTCTCCCCTCCACAGATAGTTAGCACGCTTGTTAGCTCTGTTGCAAACAAGTATCAACCTCCAGATCTGAAAAGTGAATCCAATGCAGAAGTGACCGCAACCTGCATTCTCTCTACTGACCACCAGGGGCGACTCCTCTGGTTGTATAGGAGTCTATGAGAAAATGACTCTACTTCTCTCTTGATTTATTCCCTCAGTAAACATTGTAAACATGAGTTTATGGTCTCAATCTCAGTTTCAAGTCTTCTTCAATGCAGCATGATGTTCATTTAGTAGATGATGGTCCATTTACGAAAAGGCGAGGCCTCAAATTTGGCAGTCCCAAAACCAACGGGTGACGTCACGGTGACTAAGTCCACTTTACAGTGTATGGCTGGTAATAGGACAACTATTTCACAAAGATTATTCAAGAGATGTATTTGTTACGGTCCAAACCTTTAAAGATAATTACTTTAATATCGTATCGACGAAGACGGGCAGCAACATTTCTGCTGATGAGTTGATGATTAATCAACTATCAAAAGCGAAGCTGATTATTATTCCATCAGAAGACCAATCAATTAATAGTTTGAGCCATTTGACAGATCAAATTGCATCATGTTCGGCAAAAGTTTGAGTGCAAAGCAGGTTTTCCCACTGAAAACCATATACCTAGTCTACTAAAATAAGAGGGAATAATCTCAAGAAATGAACAGACTTGAGCCTCATTTTCCATGGATTATACCCTGAGTCTCCTTTTCTGTGAAAGGAACATTGAATGTTCATTAGAAGTGGACAACAAGCCAGATCTTTGTAATGTCTGCTTATTAAAGTATGTTTTATGCACTACAACTCAAACAGCCATTCAATTCAGTAGTGTGTTTATGACTCCTCGCATACTTAAACCCCGCCCTCCATTGAGAGCGTCTCACATGGGTCTGGGCATCCGAGTTCCTGCCTCATTCTGTTGGCCATCAAGGCCAGCGTGTGTGTTAATAAAATGTGTGTCAATTCACTCGTATGCGAGTGTGCACGGGTGGGTGTGTGTGTCCAAAAGGGTGGGACAGGCTGTGAGGGAACAGAGACTGCCTGTTCCCGAGGTGAGGTCAGCGTGATGCACTTCCGGTCACTTGGACTCCTGCTGCTAACGCACAGAAACAAACAAACACACACACACACACACACACACACACATACACACACACACAGCGGCATCCAAAAACACACTGACGCCGTGTACCGTGGTTCATAATTAGCAGGACATCTCTGAAGCCGACTGTGGAATCAGATGCTAATCTGTTCTCAACTGTTTTGCCTGGCTGCTCCATAGAGGAAGAGGAGGTTGCTCCTCCTCTTTTTTCGTGAGTAATTGGTTGAAATAAATCATGACCAAAACTCAGTACTGTTTAAAAAAAACATTTTTCTCTCTCATTTGCTATGAATAAAAAACATTGAAACGATTGTACGTGCCCTATTTCAATGAGACGTCTCTATTCCACATGTCGTGGCATATTGGAATCGGTTTGTAAATTATATATAGACTATTGGGAAAAAGATGCTTCCTTGTGAAAACTAAATTGTGAATAAGGTTAAGGAAATGTTATTCTGATGAGCCAACTGTCTTCCAGCTGTTGGTCCAGTTGGATGCTCCGGGTGTACTGCCCATGACCCTTGGCCTTCTCTCTCTGGCGAGTCTTGGTTTCATTGGTCTCTGACTCCAGGTTTGGAATTTGGAGGTTGTGAATTGTTAAAATCCTGAGCATGGACTTAAACACGCACACAAGTCTGCTCTTGGCTACATTTTTAAAGAGGTTTTTAGACATCATGTTAGCATGATTTAAAGCATGACCAACTGGGGACTTCCAAAATGTCCCCTGTTGGTGAATGTGTAGTGAGGCCGAAGTCCACTGTTGGATAGGAAGGTACACACGCACGATGGCCTTATTGCTCCAGCACCACCACCAGCACACACTGCTGCAGTTGTTGATATTTACTGGCAGAACACAACATGTTGGCCCCGCCCTAAAGCATACTCTGTTTATGGTCTATTTGACTCTAAATGGACCATAATGTACTAAATGAACATCATGCTGCATTGAAGAAGACTTGAAACGAGAGATTGAGACATAAACTCATGTTTACAATGTTTACTGAGGTAATAAATCAAGAGAGAAGTATTCAGACCGTGAGGTCGCCCCTTTATTCGCAGAAGTTCTGTTTCAAGGAAACCTGTAGCTGGTCCTGCTGAATTAAAACGTGAATCACTTGGAACCATTCTGTTTTATTCCTGCAGGATTTTTCCAGGTGAGACTGAATGGCCGCCACTGTAGATTGGACCTCAGCGTAACTGCATCCGGCACGAGGGAATGTGAAACAGACTCTGTTTCAGCCTCTCAGCTTGGCAGTGAACAGCCATCATGGGCCATTTCTGGACCATCAAACCACTCAGTCACACCCAATAATTACAAATATAGAATACCGACTGCACACCGGGTACAACATCAGTATTGTGCTGCTGCTGCTTACTCCAGTGGAGCACTCCCGTGATTTGCGCCAATGTAACAGTGTTTGTTGTTGCCCAGGTTTTCCAAAGAGAAGTTTATATATATATATATATATAAGCTCCTTTTTCAATCCGATCAGAATGCCGACTGACCACCGCCTATCCACATTACATACGGACCACACAGGAGAATAAAGTGCTCATGACCCGTTATCAGCAGAGGAAAGCTTGGAGAGGTTGGACAATGTTATCTTGTTGTTAATGCGTAGCCGCTTTCCTCATGTCGCAAAGGCAGGATGGGAACTCTGACAAGGGATCCTGATACGGAGCCAACACTAATTGAGGGGTGTGCAAACCGCCATCAATAGGCATTAATCAGTGCAGCCATGCGTACACGCACCTACAGTATAGTGTGATCATGCACACAATGAAAACATGTGTTGGTTGAAAGCATCCTTTCAGTGAACTTGTGCTCCTGGTGTGGCCTTTGGAAAATTGTGCATTACACGCGTTTGTGTCACTCAAGTCAGTGTGAGTAAGAGAAACAAGGCAAGGAGCTCTTGTCCTTGGCTGTAACATTTGACTAATACATATTAACTTTACTAATTAGTAAAGTTAATCAAAATACTTTAAGATTTGCTGCTTTCAATTTAAACATACGTTGTCTCCCTTCAAAAACAATTAAAATCCCAGTCATTTTCGGTTAAAACCTTGCACACACGCACTCATAAGAAACATGCGCCCCCCCCCCCCCCCCCCCAACATGACTTTGCGACATTGACAATAACTGGCCGGCGCTGACGTAACTGAGGGGCTCGTGGAGGGGGCGCTAAACGCATCATGACTTTATTCAGAACACTTCTCTGTCAGTTTAATGAAGTGCGACGCATCAGAGAACAAGTCCACTTTAGTCACCACGGTTTTTTCAAAATGTTTGCAGTGAAATTACAGCCAACACATTAATAAGCATAGCCTTCTATAACGCGGGGTTATCAAAAGGAGAATATAGCTTGAGTAAACCGTCAGGTCACATTAAATCTCTCTATTGAACAAACTCAAATATATTTTCTCATAATGGAGCCGCCTGCGAAAACTAAGCAGCAAGCAGACAGCTCATTCGGGGCAAAGCGGCAACAAGAATACACATTCACCCGAGAGCGCAACTGCGCAGCCAACGCATGAAAACTCAGCATCACACGGACATCCAGAAATCCTCCATGCTGACTTTTAGGGAACTGGAACTCAACCGGACCCTCACGTTCTCTCTCCGCGGGCTCACAGACTGTACGGTCTTACCTTGTTCGTTTTCCCGCTAATCATATCCTCTGGTTTTCAAGAGCTGCCCCTCATTCTCAGAGGAGACCCTCAATAACATGGCCTGCCACTGAGATAACTTGTTTTCTTTTGCTCCGGTCCAGCCCCTCCGTACAGGGGCTGCTGGGCGGAGCTACACGCGGCTGAAAAAGCATGTGTGGAGGACAATTACTGGGATTTCAAGGATACTGGATCTGGATTGACTGAATTAAACACTGTGATAGTCCCTGGAAAATAAAACCTCTGGTGTGATTTAGGTCATTACCGGATCCAGTATCCCCTTCATAGTATCTTTTTTATTTTTTCACATCATTATCACATACCTTTACAGTATTTATTTGTATTGAAACTTTATTTATAAAGGTGATCACATTAAAACGCCAGGTGTTGTATTCTCAAGAGAGAACTGTGCAGCAGCGATACCACACAAAGTGACAGAGAGACAGCAACAAGAGTGCCAAAGTGGTAGTAATACATGAATGATATGGTTGTGCAATATTATGGTCATAAGAAGTTAAAAAAAAACAAATATAAATAACTGTTAACCACAGAATCAACCCCCTTACCTTCATAACAAGGTCAAAACTGTGGTAGTGGATCTGGGTGTGACTCAGTCATAAAATAGGCCTTAGCATGTAAACAAACATGTATCCAGCTCACACACACACACACACATATTGAGGCTTTTTTTAAATTACGGGCCTTGTGTGCGCGAGGTGGCTCCGGGGCCTCCTCCTCTCCTCCAACAGTATAACACCACCATTATTACATGTGTAACAGACATGTTCATGTCAACACATAGTGCATGAACTTAATGCAGTCCGAACGAAAGGTGTTTTAGTCAAGACACTCTAGCTCAGTGGTTCTCTTCATAAATCTTTTTTTTTTTCAAATGACCTCGACCTGATCTACTCTACAATCTGACCTCGTAAAACCCTGCTAACTGATGGTTGGAAGTCCTTGTTCAAAGGTCCCTCCCTCAACTTGGACGCTGTCAGCACCCCTGTTCTCTCACATCATGCCCCTCAACACACACACACACACACACACACACACACACACACACACACACACACACACATGTGCCTTGATCAACATGCGTGGACACTGCTGGGTCACTAGTGTGCTAGTAGCAGCACCAAGTGGTGGAATAAGAGAAATGCAGCAGGTGAGGTATGGTCTTGACAGTTTAAACATGCCTTCTCTGTAGCTCGTGAGTTTCCTCAGAAACCTACAAACATCTAATAATGCAGTGATAGATGTTTGAAATTAGCTTGAAAACACTAATAAAGCAACTTTTCTTTTTCTTTTATCATCTGGCAAAACCAGTCTGAGATTGATGATATACATCTTTGCGTCCTTACCAACCTTTCTGTGCATGCTAACTGCTAACAGCTGTGTTTACACTCCACACATAGGCCCATGTGTGTGCGTGGACGTTCATTCCCGTTGAGACTTTTTGTTTGTTAGCCCGTGATATTCCCCAGCTTCAGACTCGCTAATGCACAGAGCATGACTTCTGTCTGTTGCCTTGATCCCCAAGACGCTTCCATATATGTTGGATCGACGTGCAGGTACAGCACATGTGAAACATGACTGTAAGTCACGGCGTATGCGGCGACCCCCCCCCCACACCATCCCCCTCAAACAACACATGCAGTAATGCAGTCCATTCCTTTTGCTCATAACCAGAGAATTTCCGGCTCATGACATAAAAAAGGGGAGGGGTTGGGGAGTTTAATTGTTTCTGGAATTCTTTTGCTCCCTTTTCTTTTGGATTGTTACAGGGTGATGGGAGGGGGATGAAGAGGAGAGCGTTGGAAGAGGGGGCAGGGATGGATTAAGAAGCAAGGTGGTAGAAGGAGGCCACATGAAAAAATACAGAGAGACAGGAAACCGGTACTTGGGTTTGGAATGAGTAAAGTGGGGGAGGGTCGTGTTGGAAGAAAGATGGAGATGAGGAAAGAGGGAGGGGGACGCTTTTGCAGAAACACGGAGCGAATCCAGAATCAAGCTTCCTCTGCGCTTAGAGCTAAAAGGCTGAAAGGCCGCGGTCGACGTCATGAAACAAGGCGCTCGGTGTCGGATACCAGGTGTCTGGAACAGGGAATTTGGGAAGTGGAAGGACTTGGATCACGCATGGAGATAAAGAGGTGGCCGGAGTGGGAGACGGGGCAAGAGGAAATGAGGGGAGGAGGAGGCTAGAAAAAAGGGGGGGCCACGTGTCTGGACGAAGGATCGCGTGGGACAGCGCTACGCCAGACACTGATAAGGTGCAGCTGTTGAAGGAGCGAAAGAGCGAGAAAAGCAGTGGGCGAGACGCTGACGTCACAGTTTGTGCCAATGAGTTCAACAAAAATCCTTTCTGTAGGCCCAAAATACATTTCTCAAAACTGGGGCAAACGTCAAGTCATTTTTGAGTGTAAGAGAAGAAAATATCCCGTGCATAGTTTGCCGCGAGGTGTTGCTCTTAAGGGCCGTGCTGGGATTTGTTGTTTTTTTTCTTTCCCAGACTTTCCAAGAGAGGAAATGGTTTATGTATTTCTCTTTTCCCTTGATCAGCTTCCATCTGCTCGCCCGCGACACACAACAACAAGCATTCCTTTAAAAATCCTTCTCGATTTGTGGTCCGATCATTGCTTTCAATCTAGTCGGCCACCTGCCGAGTCCGGAGTTTACATAGGAATTCATCTTTTTGTGTGTGTGTGAGAATTACCTCTATATTTAACCCTAACCGGTCAGTGCTCCTTCCTGTGTTGGGTGTGTGTTTGTAGTGAATGCCTGTGGCTCAAGGCCTCAGTATTGGTCACGGCCAATCTAAACTTTGTTGCTCATGAGAAATTACAAGGAAGCTGGACAAATACACATAAAACCACTGTCACAACGCCAGTTCTCTATGTCTTTCTAGAGACAACAACACAAAAAGAAAACAGAACTAGTGGGATTGCGAAATTTTACTATAGTATTCTCAGTGGTACAAACAGCGTGTTGAAAGAGTAGGATGAACTTAAACTTGTAGATCATTAGCATAATAAATAAGCAACGTTGGAAGCCATAACACTTCCTGTATAGTTAGGAACAAAAGCAGTATAACTTTACAGAAAAATAAATCAACATATCACCCCTGAACTAGACTAAAGCCACACTTCCACCGCCTGGTACGGCACAGCTCAACCTGACTTGACTTCCTGTTTATTGGTTTTACATTTGCAAAAATTGTGGATCATAGCACCTGGTCTGGTACTTTTTTCTCGTGCCACCTCTGTCCAACTGGTCAGAGAGAATCATATTTGCGCGACACGAGACTTCCCACACAAACACACCATTTCTAAATAGACAAGCTACCGTCAATATCGGCCACAACTTTATTATTTGCTTGACTTAGATTTTACAACATGGCAGCCCATAAAAACTACGCCGTACGATTGACCAAGCGCAGACGTTCCTCTGATGAAGAGGATTTAAGCGAGTGTAGCATTGAAGATGATGTCACGGCAGCTTAACTCAACCTCCTGTGGTGACCAGCATAGAATCCCGCCCACACTGAGAGGGTACTAATCGCAGTGAAAAAAACAAATTATAGAAAAAGGACCTGGCACCAAAAGTCAGTTGAATCAAGTCGGAGTCGAACCATGCGACGAGAGCAAGACATGAGATTCTACAGCCGCGCCAGCGACTCTGTGAAAACAGCTCGGAAACAGCAATGCTTTGCGCTAAATGCTAACGCCAGCATGCTAATGTACTTACAGTGACGACGCTAACCCCCGAATGTTTAGCATGCACAATACCACGTTAACCGGCTGAGTTTCAGTGTGTTAGCAAGGTAGCACTAGTTAGCACGAAACACATTTCATGGCAATCCATCCAATAGGTATTTCAGTAAAAACCAAAAGTGTCCACCTTACGGTTGCACGAGAGGAAAAGTCTTTGGATCACCAAAGTCATTCGGGCATATATACTGAATATCACAGCAATCCATCATTTAGTAGATATTTTAGTCTGGACCAAAGTGGTGGATCGGCTGACAATGCTATCTGCTAGCGTGGCTAAAAACACCCTGCCATTCCACAGCAATGGAGGCAGTGCTAGAGTATGTTTTATATTAGAATTCAACTGCCGAGTGATTCCGTTCGTGACTCTCAGACTTGAGCCACACTCGGCTGTGACGTCGGGGAAGATATTCACATTTAACTTTCAATGCCAAAGTGATCTGTTTGTTATAACACACAAAAAAATATTTAAAAACCTGCATCATTCGACACAGATTGGCACTTTATTTTTCAAAGAGAACCATATGAACTACCGTGTCCAACCACCAGAGACCAGAGTTTATTTCAGGAATCCATTTTTAGAAAGTTGTTTATTGATGCTCAGATACTCTCCGTCAACAGCTGTCCAAGAAGCATTGGACGGTGAGGCAGTGAGGCCTATTCTAAGGGCACAGAATGAAATAAACAAAAAGAAAGTAAATAATATTGCTGACACTGGAGGATGTGTTTGGACCCCACCCTGCAAACTGCAAGCATATATACAGCTCTTACGCACAAAAAACATCCCTTTCCCATGTGCCTGATATAACATCATATCATTATGTAATCATACTGAGAGCAGCGTGTGGATCATTTCAAGTCAAGTCACATTCTGGTGTCACAACTACGATTGTCTGCAAAGAGGTGGAAAAGAACTAGTTAATGAAAACAAATGAGCATAAATAGACGAGAAGACGTCTACTCCTCTAGGATGATCGGTGGGATCCGACTGGTTCCCACACCCCTGTAGCGGGGTCAGTCACTGCGGGATGACGTCGTCCAGAGGGCTCCACATTCCCACGCTGCTCGGCATGTGATATGGAGCCACTGGGACTGTGGTGTGGTGCAACCGAACATGCACGCACACACACACGTTTAGAAAAATGCACGCAAACACATTTAGATAATTCACACATCTGGATGCGAAAGCCACAGAGACTCATGTGTCCGTATGTGCTTCCATGTGATGTAAACTGGTAGACCTGAGGTCAAGGATGACAATGTCCTCTTGGTGGCTAATGGCAATTTTACGATGACTCCGGCCAGCTAGCATGCCTCTGTTTACACAGCGGTAATTCCCCAGCAGATGCCGAAGGCCGCCACAACAGTGCCATTGTGTCTGCACAGATGTGAGCTCAGCTCTGGTCATCCGCATCATCTTGTAAATCAAGGGTTCGAACAAAACACACACACACACTCCTTGTAAGGAGATAAACAATCCCTCTTCAAACTTCAGATGTCCCGCACATGTCCATGAGGCATGTGTAACGTAAATAACATCGCATTGAACTTTGACATACCCAGTTCTTCACTACTGATTCCCACTTAATTTTGGTTCCATAAAAATGCGAAGCATCATTTT
>NC_136641.1:4086459-4143959 GCF_949748355.1 Melanostigma gelatinosum | reverse complement strand
CATTTGTGAGGATCCTCAGTCATAGAGGCCTGTGGACACTGAGGAAGCTTCAGGGGGCCAACGCTGAGACTCTATGTGCATACAACTGTTGCCCAGGTGATCTCGCAACAGCAGCTTTATGTGACAGAAAACCTCACAGCCAGTGTTTCTCAGACGGTGTGTGGGGAAAAGAGCTGTCTTCGTGCCTTCTGAAGTGGCTGCATGGAGCATGAGAACTGGGAGACAAAGACTTATTTTCCAACAAGACGTCGATCCTACACACAAAGCTATAGAAATTAAAAATGCCCCGACAAGAAGCATGTTGATGTGGAGTGGGCGAGTACTCGCTGAAGCAATCCAAATCGCTTTACTTCTCATTCCCACACACAATGGCAGCAGGCCACCATGCAACGGTACTGGCCCAACCAGAGGGAGCAACTTGGGGTTCAGTGTTCTGGTCAACCACACTTTGAAATGTGGACTGGAGGAGCTGGGTATTGAACTTAGTGGAGGACCCCTTCCACTCGCCTCAATCTGTGGCAGCATTCATGCAACTTGACAGAGCCTAAGTTGTTGTGCTAAAAGACAAATTGTGGGGAGAAAAACTGCAGTGTCCTGATGTGCAAAGCTACAGGTCCGCCTATCCAAATAGTCATGGCTGTAGTTGTTGCCAAGAGTTCCCTAAATCGAGAGCGAAGGGGGAAGTGTGTGTGTATGTGTGTTGGGGGGGTACTTATTGATTTACCGTAATTATCTTGTCATTAAGATACATAGTTTCGTTCTGACATTAATTTTAGTTTATTTTCTACAGTTCAAAGTCAAGACAAGTAATGATTGTTTTCCAGCACTGAATCGTATAAACAATGATGAAAGAGGAGCGCATGTATTTTAAATGCATTGTGAGTTATGATGCGGTAGAGAAGGAAGTTAGCAAGTGTGGCTTCGGACACAAACGCCATTTACGTTACCGGACAGTGCCAGCACAGTTAAATAACGTAGCCAGTTTAGTTCACGTTTTCTTCGTCCTGTGTAGCTCATCTGCTGCAGTCATCTTGACATCTTTCAGCACCGTAAACTACAGCGACAACAAGCTCAAACTGACACTGTCTGGCAGAGTTGCTAACAGCTAACGTTGAGTCAAAGTTCGGCTCGCTGAATTCTCTAGGCTGTACGGAAAAAATAACAGTTTAACAACCGAATACGTGGCAATTTGTACCCTGTCAGCAGAGTTTCATGCATCATACAAATGACACAAATCGTTTTTTTGAGCCACGGCTCATTGACAGTCAAGCTAGGTAACATTAAAGATAGCTAACGTTAGCTAACTCCAGCAAGCAGTTAGCTAAATTGCCAACATCCAAACAGCATCGAATCCGAGTAAGTCCGCACCGAAACCTTAACCTTAAAATGTTGTTTATCGACCGAGGTAGATATTTACTCTCCCAGAACTGCAACGTTGCGTCTGAGCTTATTTGGGAAGACAGTATGAGCGAGGTGTAGTTTAAAGAAAAAGACTTCGCTTTTCCACCTACCATAGCCGTGGCCGCCATTTTGAATACGTGTCACAAGTGACGTCGCGGAAGTGCTCTATGGTTTTTTGATGAATGCATTTGTTTTTTATTTGACACACCCATATGTAGTTCAGATGAGTGATATCTGACTCAACGGAATGAAACCACTGACCTACTTATACAAATAAATAGTAATTCCGTCAACAAAGCGTTTACAGTATTTTGTCCATCTTATTTTGAAATAGTGCAAAAAATACTGTGCTTGTCTGTTAATAACTATCATAGATAGTATGCTTTCAAATCACTAAGATTTGGCTCCACCTTCATGAATGCAATGAATGCATACAAACAAGCGCATTAAGTGTGTCTAAAAATAAATAATATCAAACATTGCTTGCTTTTATGTAAATACACATTTGGGTAGATAAGTGTTTCTAAAACAATTTATTTGAAAATGTTTACAACAGTTGCATTGAACCAAGCATCTAACAAAAACAAAGATGCAAAGAGTTTTAAATTGATGAAGAAAAGCACAAACAGATCATTCTCTATATTTGCATTCCATAAAAAAAAATTCTCTCACTTATTGTTTCTAACCAAATCATGAAATAACAACATCCTAAAATATTCCATTTAAATTTGAAGTATCTTGGTCCACAAAATCCATTGCTATTTCCAACAATACAAGAATCACATTATCCAAACTGTGCAGAGAAAAATAGCAAAATAAAGATAGAAAAGGCAGGTTGGAAAAGATCATTGCATTTCAAGATACACCAATATTCAATACCATTTGCAAAAATAAATAAATTATTTAACACAAAAAACAAGAAGGCCTAAAGATGTTTGCACTGCTTTTTTTTTAATTGAGTTCCCAAATACAGAACAAAAGTTTACTGAGCCAAAAAGATGACCAAGCATTATCAGTTAATATAGCTTCACGTTAAACCCTATTCCAAAATAATTGTATTTATTTGCGGACTATATACACAGAGCATATGGAACATATTATAAATGTTGAGACAGAAAAAGGCACAGCGAAGGGGTCATGCTAATTTCAAGCCACATTGTGCTGGAATATATCTGTGGAATATACTGTAAATAGAAGATTTAAGCATATATCAGCCACACAGTATTCTGCACTTTGTAAAGTCTACTGCACCCCTGCTCTCCTTTTGCAATGTAGGACACTGTACGTTTGACGGGGGGATGTCAACAACAGCTTTGCTTGCTCTGTTGTTGACATCAACACTTCACAGCGGTCTACCTTCCTTTGATGGATGTACGATGTGCGCTGGAGCACAACAACTAAATCCAGTCTGTTTTCCTTGCGACTGCTTTCGTGTGGCCTCGTTTGTTTGCTGTATGGCTGTGCGCTTGTGTGAAATAATATTTTGTGTGTGAGACGCCATAGCATGTATCGTACAGTGATGTTATGTCAAACAACTTTTGTTCGAATGTTAGGTACCAAACATTATAAGAGGGATGAGGGTGATGAGGGTAGAAGAGTGGTGTGGCTTTTTATCTTTTTTCGTTTCGGAAAAAGCTTTTTGACCGCACAGTGGAGCTTATAATGCATTATAATGTGATTGTATAAGCAACTCTAAGTGGTTATTGTGTTGTTCTTGCATAGATTTAATGATATTCTTCGTCATTCTTTATTTTTCTTTACTAAAAGCAAACAGTGTCCTCTTAGAGTAACTTATAATCACATTATAATGCATATATGTATTATAACGGCGATAATAATGCATTATAGCAGTGATTGCACTATAAAAAGATTCCGATGTTGACCAATATGGGAATAATAATACATTATGATCCTTGCAAAAATAAATGTCAGTGAGTGACCAGCAATTATAAAGTATTATGACACCTGACCTCTAAGTCATCATATAATACTTCATAATGTTTTATGATTTGTGTAATAAAGCATTATGAATAGTTATGAGTGCTTATAACTATAATCGTGCAGTGCTATAAACACAATACAATAAGAATTATGTTCATAATGCATTATTGGCATGGGCATCGTAATCTTAATCTCTCTTGTGTGGTTATGTTACTATTACTTTTACTGTTCTCATCCAAAGTGAGGAGAATCCAATGGAAATATTAAAAATGTTCAGAGAAGTGATGCTTAGCTTCCTACAATATATAGTTAATGCAGTTTCAACCCAACCCGAGAGAGAGAGAGAGAGAATGGGAAAGAGAGAGCGTATGTGTGTGTGTGTGTGCACGCTCTGAATTGCACTGCTGCATGTAGGAACTGGACTCGCTGTTAAGTATGAAAAGAACAGCACTATAAGAGAAAAACATGTCTGTGGATGTTCAGCCTCATGGCTGCTGCTGATACTGGCTCTCTGTGGCTGTGTAGAAATCCTCCAGGACACTCTGCAGGTAATCAAAGGTGGGACGGTCCTCAGGCTTGTTCTTCCAGCACTCCAGCATGATTTCATAGAGTTCGGTGGGACAGCTGTCCTGGCGCTGCATTCGGTAGCCCTTCTCCAGGGCACGAATTACCTCCGGGTTGGTCATCCCTGAAAACAAGCGCATGGGATCGGGTTAAGAGAGGCTGGATGGGCTGCCATTCACGGCCATTCAATGGTTACATTACCTTTTGCAGTATAATAACATTGATGAATCGGGGTGTTGAGGTAAATATCCAGAGAGAAATATTAGATGAATTGCCATGTAGTTTGGTTAATGTTGTCCTAACTTTCGTGACCATCTGACTTTTTTACTAGCGCCATCATCAGGTCAAAATTTTAATTGTCCGATGCGTTGGTTTATGACCTGAAAATACCTGAAAAACGAATGACATCCAAATCAGCCTCAGCTGTACCTTGTGTTTACAACTCATTAACAGACGTTATCATGCTAAAATGCGGTTAGCTACGTTATGAGCACATTAAAAAATCAATTCTGAGATGTTTTGTTGAGCAAGATAATCTTCACAAATAAACGCCTTTTTAATGATTTTTGAAGCATGAATGCAATCACCACAAGAAAGCTAACGTCAGGCTATACACAAACTACACCACCGTCACATGACTGAACGTCACCACCACTACGCTAAAGGAGGACTAGTGCTCGGTGTGATGACATTTTGTCTCATTTAGCCACTTGTTAGCAAGCACTTTTTTTAAGACATGTAAAAGCTTCAAAATTCAAAACCTTGTACCTCCCAGCCGCAAAATACTGTCATTTTTACTGCAAGCGTCATTTTGATGCTGCCTGGAGCTTTTTCGTCCTAATACCTTAAGAAAAACTTGATTGATACAAAATGATAAACTGTCAAGGACTAAGGTGATGAGCGGTTGACAATGACATAAGAAGGAGACTACAAATAGCGCTCCACACTCACAAGGTAAATCTGGCGGTATCTTTACCTTATTTTGGAAGGCCACTTTAACAAAGCCAAGACAATTAATGCGCTCAGTTTAGGTGCAGAAATAGAATAACGCCTTTGCTCTTCAGAAGCATTCTATATCAGAGCTGCAACCAGTGATCCACTTACCTGGGTATGGTGTACGCCCATAGCTGATAATCTCAGTCAGCAAGATGCCAAAGGACCAGACGTCAGATTTGATGGTGAAAGAGCCGTAGTTGATGGCCTCAGGGGCTGTCCATTTGATGGGGAATTTGGCTCCTGGGTTGTAGGGCACAATGGTAAACCAGTCAAGTAATGTTGACATTGTTTGTTCCATGCTGGACACGTATATCTTCTCAAACTCTTCAGTGAGCCAGTTGGCAAGCTGATCTCATCTTCACCCTTTACTATTTTTGGCAATCCGACATCTCGCTGACACAAAGTAATTGCCCCAGAACTGACGAAACCGTTGACCGCTCTTGTTTCATCAGTTCTGGGGGAATTAGTTACCCAGTTTCCTCATCATTTATGCTGAGGACACCCAGCTACGCGACGTGTGACGGTGAGTATCGCGCCGTACCTTCCCTGGCCGTGTACTCGTTGTCTTCGATGATGCGAGCGAGGCCAAAGTCAGCGATTTTGCACACCAAAGCCTTGTTGACCAGGATGTTGGCAGCCCTCAGGTCTCTGTGGATGTAGTTCCTCTGCTCGATGTAGGCCATACCCTCTGCGGTCTAGAGACAAATAAGTCAGTGCAGAACAATCAAAGCATAGTTGCCAATAGCAACTATCACCCCGATTGGACAAAACATACTGGACGCTTCAACGCCAGCAGCGGTTCCTTATTAAAAACAAAACTTCCACGCTCTCAGACATACTATACGTGTAATAGATATGTAATGCTCTTTTTCTTTCAGCAAATTGCACTGCTGTTAATAACAGCAAACTGACATTTACTCGGCGTGAATGAATTCATTTGATGTATGATTTAACATGACGAATGGGTCTTGGTGGAATTGAATCAATCCACCTCCTTTTTGTCAAGATCAACGATTTTGTGAATACATTCATTTACTACCCAACAAGTTTATCGTAAAAATATTTAGCACTAAACACAGAACGTAACCTTCATTGCTACTTTGCAAGTTCTATTTCAGCCTTTGCATTCCTCTCATTTCCTCGCCAACATAACTAGGAGGACAGTCGTTGAAGGTGTTTGAACTCTTTCACTTTTTAAACGACCAGTTCATCAATAATGGAATATAGTAGTCTGTATCATGTTTTCAATTGGTGTAAAATATCCTGACACTAAGAATTCAACTCTTGTTTTCATGCTGGTGTAGACAGTTAGGTATGCAAGAGCAAAAAGAACCTATAGCACACGGTCCAAAAACATTGGAGTATTCATCTACGGCTTGTGTGGTGTTGCAGACACACAGATGATTCGTTGGTATAAAACACAAAACAACCAGACTTTGCTGGGTGAGTCCGGCAAACTGTCATGCGTAGAATGGAGGAGTGACGCTATCTCTCACCTGGGCAGAGAAGTCGATGAGCTTGGGGAGCTGGACACGGTTGCCCTCATCACTCTTCAAGAAGTCTAATAAACTACCTGTAGGCACACACACACACATACACACACACAGATTAAGAAACGCATGCTACATGTAAGGTTCAATGTGGTACACCGGTGTTTCCTGAACCAGCTCTGGGGTACATGTACCTCTGTTTGGGAATCACTGATTTCTGATTGGCGTTTAGGGTAATATGATGTAGATGTTTTATCGGCTGTCTATACACAAGGTTTTGGGAGAAAAATTATAGTTGTTGGTATAAATGGACAAATTTGAAGCAACAGAAGTGCAACAATAGCCCGACTTAAATCAAAAGAACACAACAACTGCACGGAGTGGGCCGTCCTTTGAGCTCTGGCTCCTCCTGTCCGGGTGTCGAAGTGTCTTCGCGTAAGACACTGAACCCTAAGTTGCTCCTCGAGCGCATTACTGCAACCCGCTGCTTCTTAATGCTTATTGTGGGTTAGATGCAAGGATCAAATCCATGTATGTACCTGTTTGTGTGTGTGTGTGATGACCAAAATAACGGTGAAGTACAAAGTGAGGGTGGGCAAAAATGTAAATGTCCACTCTGAGGTTCTTAAAGTCAAAAGTGAAAGTCAAATGTCCTCACGAAGATAGCTGAACAAGAAAACACACACCCTTGTACTTCTTTGTGAGGACTCTCATTGACATAATGCATTCCCTAGGCCAGGGATTCCCAAAGTGGGGTGCGCGAGCTGCCTCTAGGGGGTGCGCGAGAGGAAAAGTGTAATGGCAGTCTGATGGTGTAATAATATAAAATATAAAAAAAAATGTAATTTTAATTTAAAAACTGTCAGGTGGGACATCTGAAGCTATCAGTCGTAAAAGAGGAGAGGGACAGAGAGAGAGAGAGGAATCGGAGGCGAGGGGAACGGAGAGGTGCGTTGGGGAGAGACCGGGAGAAGAAATCGAGCCAGAGTCAGAGGAAGATGAGACGGAGGAGACCGAAAAGGAGGAAGGGATAGCACAGACAAATCGGGAGCACATCGGCCCATCGCGGAGTCAAGGTGAAAAAAGAGGAAACGAGAGTGAGCATCAGACTGGGAAAAAAAGAGGAAATATGATGAAAAGTATCTGTGTCTGGGCTTCACTTGGATTGGCAACGCAGATTCCCCAAAGCCACAGTGCGTGGTGTGCAGTGAGGTTCTGGCTAACAGTCTGAAGCTCTTATTTACGTCGCCACCTGAACACCAAGCATGCCAGTGCAAGTCAAAAGCCCCTTACATTGTTTATATCGAAATTGGAGGAGTTACAAAACAGCCAAAAACAACTGCAGTCTCATTCATGTGTTGGTCTATAAATGACGCACTACGGGCTTCATATCTGGTTACAGAATAGCGAGAAAGGGGCTACCGCACACAATCGCCGAAGACGTGAGCTTGCCAGCTGCCAGAGAGATGGTGGAATGTATGATTGGGGAGAAAGAAGCAAAAAAGTTGGACATGATCCCGGTGTCCAACAACACTGTGTCGCGCCGCATCGATGCTTTGTCCGAAGACATCCTGGCTACATTAGTCGGTCATTAATTGTAAATTAAATGTGATAATCTGCCTCTGAGCCTGTGCGTGTGTGCTCGCATCTGTATTGCTCTTTAAAAGTGACGCCTTGTGTCACTGAAAGTTATTGAAACTTTGTTGCAGTGTTTCAGGGCGTTTTCACACCTTCAGTTCGTTTGCTTTGTTGCAGTTGCTCCTTTGTTCGGTTTGTGTTCACACTGCAACATTTAACAGCGGACTAAATCTTGTAAACAAATGCCACGCGCGAGCAAACTGTTCTCTCATTGGTCCGATTCTTATGCGGCTATGAAGGCTTAAAAGGCTCTGTTGCTTCTTTTTTTTTTTTTTTTTAAGGGGGGGGGGGGTGCGCGAACCCGGTCGGGATGTAGAAGGGGGTGCGCGGCCTAAAAAGTTTGGGAACCGCTGCCCTAGGCCATACACTAACCTCAACCATCACAACTACATGCCTCACCCCAACCCTAACTTAAACCTGGTTCTAACCTGAACCTTAAAACCAGGTCTAAACCCTCAAACAGGCTTTTGAAGGTCCGTCCCAAAGTGAGGAACGGCCAAAATGTCCTCCATGCCAAAAATGTCCTCACTCTGAATGTCTAAAACTCAAATTGGTCCTCACAAGAATAGCTGTACAAGTGGACACACACACACACACACACACACACACACACACACACACACACACACACACACACACACACACACACACACACACACACACACACACACACCTTTCTCCATGTACTCAGTGATGATATAGATGGGCTCCTCCTTGGAGACCACAGCATTGAGTCTGACCAGCTTGTCGTGCTGCAGAGTCTTCATCAGGTTGGCCTCGCCCATGAAGGCTTCCACTGACATGGTGCCAGGCTTCATGGTCTTCACTGCTACTTTGGTGTGCTTGTTGTACGTGGCTTTAAGCAGAAACACACAATCAGAATTAGAAAATGAATTTCCGGCTTCACATCTACATCAGTAACTGGATTGTAAAACAATCCGGATCCATCTCACCCATCCAGACTTCTCCGAACTGGCCGGCACCGAGCTTTTTATCCAGCTTGAGTGATGATCTGGGGATTTCCCAGGCGTCTTTCTCCCACGGTTTCTGAGGTTTGGGGCTCAAGCACGGGCTGGTCAGGTTTTGGCAGAGACCATCTCCCTGCTCTGGAATAAACGGAAAAAAATACTTTAAGAATCCTTTCGTAAAATGTTTTTATACAATAGAAATCAGCACAATGTTGTTCTTCATACGGGAAATTATATCTCAGCAAAAATGAAAACACTCTTCTGCTGATGCCAGCACTTACTGAAGAGCGATTCAATATATCAGTTGCCAAGAAACAATACCTTGTGGCATAATAATTGATCTAAAACACACTTTTTGCAAATAACTACACACAGTTATCTAGATCAGCCTCGTCATTCAAAACTAAAAGCCTGTGTGTGTTGTTTGCTTAACACTTCCTTTGATATACCGACACTCAATTACCAGTCACCTGCCCCAAGAACGCACCTGTGACCATTAAAATAACTTAGAGATCAGAGCACGAACACTATGAATATGATTCCGGTTTGCTGTTTGTGCACAACAATGGAGGTCAATGTTGAAGAGAGAGATGGCTGTAGTCACAGTGTACTGTATTTAGATAACAGTACAATACCGTAAATATGATCGTGTCCAGTTCAGTTAAGGAGAGATACTACAGGTGAATAGGGTTAAAGAATTAACTGTTACATATCACAGGGGAACTTCCTCAGGTGATTACTGAGGGAAGTTTGAACTGGGAAAGTTTTGCGACGGTAATCATTTTTTTGCAATACAAGTGCTCTGAAAAATGTATTCATAAATGTGCAAATGAGTCATTATCGATAACATTTGTTCGTAGTAAAGTAATAAAGTAAAGAAATATGTGTGCATCAGATGTTTTTCTTTTCACTTGTCTGAAAGACGCTGTTATTGGAGAAAAGAAATGTTAACATTGAAAAACTCTGGTTTTGCCCGAAGTGTCTCGCCTTAGAACTTGTGTCTAACTGGATCTGTGTTCATGTTCTGTATTTACAACATGCGACAAATGTCAATGATAAAAATGTTTTATAGTCAGCACGTCAGTGTTAAGTTGGCATGAAGAAAGAGCTATTTATTTGGTTTTTGTGCAAAATTTGTGTGTGCAAAAATATATATTTTAGAAGAGTTTACATAGTTTTGAAAGAAGGTATTAAAGTTGGCCAGTAGAGTGTGCTCTGCTTCACACTTAGTGGAGGGACACAGACTGAACTGACGTTACTATTTTCTGAGAGCATTAAATAAGAAATATTTTGAGAAAATGAACCCCTTACTGATTACTGGGAAACCCTTATTTGCACCTTACATCATGATTTTAATGACAAAGCAATTAGTCAACTAGACCGCTCAAACACACGGCTGTGAGGAGGTTCAAGTCATTCAGTGACAGTAGTGAACTCACTCTTGTAATGGCTGACCAGCTCCTGCAGGGTGCAGAAGGTGTTGCGTGGAGAGATGTAGAATCCTCCGTTGTCCAGCGTACGGATCTTGTAATGTTTGACAGTGTCACCAGACTGGGGGTCACGGTCCCTCACAGACAAGGAGTAGCTGCCTAAAACAGAAAGAAGACAGTAGTTAGCATGTGACCAGTTGGGCATTTAAAAAAAAATGCTGATACCAATATTTTTACAGTTATACAAGCTTGTATTTTTAGATGTTTCAGCAATTTGCAAATCTTTTTTTTTGTATGTTTAGTATATCTCAAAGATCTTCATTATTGTGACAGCTTCAGGGACTTCCTGCCGAGTAACACTTAAAGGGGCCCTCCAATCATTTTGTATTGCACTTCCATAAACGTGGGGAATTCAAAAAAGAAAGATAAAAGAAAAGGAGAATCAAAATCAACGCCCCAGAACCCAAGATATCCTGACTTTCACTCACTATTATGGGTCAAGCTCCAACAACACTGGATCCTTCATTACCCACAAGTCATCTCAATCGCATCTGCAATTGCTCTTAAATGCCAACTTCTTTCAAAAGTCACGCCCCCAGTTTGTAATGCATGATGTCTGCTAAATGCTCCTCGATAGCCGTGTTTCCACTGAGGATAGCACGCTCTGCAGTGCGACGATTCTCAGCTGATCGCCGTGTCAACGCCGGATAAAACTGCCGTGACATCATCTTCAACGGGACACTCGCTGAATCCCAAATAGAAGAACGTCTGCCCTCAGTTTTATGGTGTGTAAGGGGTAGTTTTGCGGGTTGACATTTTAAAAGAACTCTGGGTGATGTGAATAAAAAATGGCGGTGGCTACGGTAGCATGGCTTTTTAAAAGGGGGTTTGTGAAGGATGTCCCGAGTCGCACTAACGACAATTGTCTCTGAAAAATCTGTGATCTGTGATGTTTTAAGTTGACCGTCTGGTATTGTCTCAGCTCACTCAAAAACCTCTCATGAGATGCTACTGAGATAAAGTACAAGGTGCTGTCCACAACTTTTGCCAATAGAAAGTTAGTCTTTACTTCTAGTGGGGCAAAAGTGACAATTTCAAGGGATTATTTATGTATGAGTTCATACATTGTTTTCTTTTGTTGGGGGGTAAATCCTACCTATTGTGCCTTTAATGGCCAATTCTTAACTTTAAAGTCATCAGTATGTTAACCAAGTTTACTTGTTCATCTTTCTGCAGTAACTGCCGAGGTCAAATTACTTGTCATTTTTCGCTCAATAATTTTGCATCCTGACTATATAGACTTCTCCACTATAGGTTACTCACCCGGGGTGGTCTCGCTGTCTCGGATCATGAAGGATCCCACTTTGTTCCCGGAGGCCAGCAGCTGCCTCTCAGCATCTTTCCTGCTCACGCCCTTGAAGAACCACCTCAACAACAGGAAACAGATCAGTTAGCGCAGAAACCCTCTCAACGGACCTCAATATGCAAACCAACTTCACAAAGGTGCCATCTAAATACGGCACATGATACTCGATAGCAGATACTGATGATGCATATGAAAGTGTTTTTGATGGGAGTACACTTACTCCTCTACCTCCAGAGTGTCTTTGGCCACATAGTTACTGGGGATGAAGCCCTCCTCACCCGAACTGATTAACTTCGCTTTCCACCACTCCCCCGATCTGCAGAGAGAGAGAGAAAAACAAGTGTGACTTGGCGAACCACGTCCTTCACCAAGTCCAAAAACTGCATGTTGAACAAGCAGCTAACTTATTATTGTTATCCTCATATCCGAAGCAACGACTGCTCTCAGTGTTGATACTTACTCCTCTAGGATTCGGAGCTTATCTCCCTTCTTGAAGCCGAGGTCACCGTCGTGGATGGCCTCGTAGTCGTACAGCGCCGTGGTGATGCTGTCTCCTACGGCGGCATGGCCCAGAATAACAGTGAGAAGAAGCCGGGGGCTTTGCGTCGGTACATTGTGGTCGAGACGTGCAGTGTAAAATAAATATGTGCCTTTTTTGCGTTGTCACGTGAAAGCTGCAAGCGTGTTTACTCTCTGAAGAATTGCATGCTGAGAAGTTATTGCCTGATAAAAACATTTTGTGGAGCAAAAAAACACCAAACACTGGATAACCTTAAACTATGGAGTTGAAACCAAGCCAGTTTCTTCTGGCTTGTGAAAAGTTGGCATTTGGAAAGATGTTTTCCGTGAGTGTCTGCTTGGTGATTTTTCTTATTATTTTTAGCGGATTCGCTGCATTTAAGTCTGCACCACATCAAACTTGGGTTCCCCCGTGCTTAGACTATGTAACTGACTTCCTTGTGTGTCTGATAATAATAGCAGCGGGGCTTCCACCCGCGCGATGGAAGGGCTGTCGCTCTGTGCCCGACACACTCACTCTCCTTTATTAAACGTCGGTCGAGCCTCGCTTTCAAGACTCTGTGGTGGTGTTTGAAAGGTGGGAGGTTGGAGATACACCTGCCATTGACTGATCTTAGTGCTTTATTGGTGGCTGGACTTTCATTTGAAATACAAAAGCAAGTATACAGGTTGCACTGTGTGAGTGGAGCTGCAGCAGTATGTAAATAAAGGTTGTGACTCACCGTCTGAAGAGTTTGCATTGGATGGCAATTTGCTCTGTAGAGAGAAAGACATGCAGTGGTATAAGGCCAAGAGCAGACCCGTCAAATATTCATTCCCCACAATTTTGTTTATTCAAAATTCAGTCTTAAAGCTGCAATAATTATACATTTTTGGGTTGCTTAGGGACAACACAATCATCATATCAAGTTGTTATGGCAAACTGTTGGACTTTCTACGTTAACTCATCGTTAACGTGCTATAAAACGTCCGACTGCAGATGGAAATGACACAGATGAGAGCCGTGGGAATGAACCAAAACTTTAAAGGTGCAGGCCAGGAAAAGAAAAGAACTAGCCAAAATAACTAGCCAAAAGAACTAGCCAAAAGAACTAGCCAAAAGAACTAGCCAAAAGAACTAGCCAAAAAGAACTAGCCAAAAGAACTAGCCAAAAGAACTAGCCAAAAGAACTAGCCAAAAGAACTAGCCAAAAGAACTAGCCAAAAGAACTAGCCAAAAGAACTAGCCAAAAAGAACTAGCCAAAAGAACTAGCCAAAAGAACTAGCCAAAAGATGCTAAACAAATGTTCTCTAGAGTCACGAGCATTCGCTACGAGCGATCGCTTGCACATTACAGGCATTTTATTGTTTTCCATTGTTAAAATATGAATTAGTGCAGCTTTCAACACTTTGTATGTGACTTGAACATAATAAACTTGAAAGTTGAATTAAAATTGTCTTCAATTCTACCATGTCAGTATTGGAATAACTAAAGCAGGATTGTCTCGAAATATTACTTACCATGTTAAAGCGAATCAAGATTACATTTCAGTGAAATAATCAATCATCTTTCTGTATATTTCAAGTGTTAAAGTCTTAAATTCAGCTTGAATAAAACCACAAAGAAAACAACCATTTCAAAGGAAGGACTTTAGACCAGACAGCAAGACAGACGGACACATTTAGACATCTGACAGATAATACAACTCAAGTTTTGTCTCCCGCCCGAGTGCTCTGCTTCTGTCACTTCCTCTTCCTTCAATGGGGGGTGAAAGAGTTACAGTCAGCACACAGGAAGCAGGAGCCAGAGGAACCACACTTCACATGCAGCAGCACTGCTACTTCACCCATAGCACAGATCAAAGTCTGGCCAGTATGCAAACAAGCTACTGGAACATGTTTCGGAGTATATGTCGGCGCACGTCTATCCTCTCTGAGAAGAAACCCGTGATAGTAACTCATGAAAAAGTGTTTTCTTTTCTCTTTTGAACCTCGTCATACTTTTACTGCTTCTGAAATTGACACCATTCATCTTCCTCCTTCTTGTTTTGAAATGCCCAGGCACTTCTGCAGGTGTGCACGTCCATTTTTATTTGCAAAGTTCATCAACACAATGTGTCTAAAGATCTAAATTGACATTCAGTGGTGGGAAGTAACTAAGTACATTAAATCAAGTACTGTGCTTAATTACAATATTTCCATTTGATGCTATTCTACCCCACTAAATTTATTTGCAAACCAGAGCTACTACTGTAAGTACGAATACAAATATGTCAGCATTCGACGTATCCGTGGTTTGCAGAAACTACGATTTTCAAAAAGAAAAGATTAGAGAACAGTCCTCAGGCGCAGAACTTACCCATACCTCATTAATCATCTTATTATGATGAGGATTAAACAGTATATAAAGTAGCTCTAATAGTCACAGGGGCCATTTTTCCTCCACAACTAATTTGACTTTTGATGTATTAAGTGTATTTAGTTAAAAAACCTTCTGTAGTTTTACTGAATCAGGATTTTTCATGCGGGACTTTTACTTGTAATGGAGTATTTTTACATTGCTATATTGGTGCTTCCACCAACGGGCATGTCACAGTTAGTTGCAGAAGTTGTATTAGAAAGGGGCATTTTTGAGGAAGCAAAGTACAGATGATAACTTCTCTCTGTGACGTTTTATGCATGTTACATTGTTACTCGCCGTGTGATTCTTATCTGCCACACTACTGCTTACAGCTTTGCTCCCGGAGTTTCCTGCGGTGGGGTCTTTGACGTAATGGGCCGTCTGCGTGCCGCTCTGCTGGTCATCGGTGGTCGTCTCTTTGCCGAGAGGCTCCTGCTCCTTCTTCGAGCCCACACAGCCCATGGTTCCTTCTGCAGCAGGACAACAGAGGAGAGATGGCAGGACATGAAAAAACAAATGCCCAGTTCCCTCAGCCCTTGTGTGACTTGATGTTTCTGCTTTATAGAGAATAGTGTCAGTAACACCCATTTAATAAGGAACATACTGAGTATGCAGCTGTTGGGGGAAGTGTCTGTCACAGAAACACTGTTCAATCATGAACAATTAAAGTAATAAATGACCTTTGAATACTACAAGGGGGACTATGCTGGTCATGTGACAAACACGACTGGAGTAAATATATAACTAATACGTTTCGCAGCAACCACCACAGGAGGGCCTATTTTTTGAGGCACTTCAGCATCGCTTCACGTTTCAGGCTCAGATATTTCCTTGTGTTGGAGAAACAACTTGTGGACTGTGAAAACAAGAGTTTTTCTTGTTATCTTGGTGAAGTTGGACCACTGGTAAAATGTTCTCTCACTTAAGAGGAGAGCAAAAACAAGAACACATCGGCCAATCCTAGAAAAAAATGGGTGCAAGCAAAAATAGGAAAATAAAACATGGATAGGAACAAAAATAAGAGGGTGATTGTTCTCATATGGCTTCCTGCCTGAGGCCCATTATCTCTCTCAGCTGGCTGTTACTGTACATGTGTTTCAAAATGTCACTAATATTGGGTGGCGAACATGTGAAAATGGACTATCACATGATATTCTTAGATATTCTTCACTTCAGGGGGCAGAATTAAAGCTGACACAGTCAGTCAGCTCACTGGATGACCATGGCTGGTATTGTGTGGAGGCGTCTGCAACCTCAACATTGTTGGTGTTCATTCTGACTCAATAGTTTTCACGGATGTTGGCCACCTGCAATCATGTTTTATCTATCTATCTATTAAGATATTACAAGAAGAACACAGCAAGGTCTTTCTGTCTGCCGTTGCGATACAAATATGTTCACACAAGACACTGTTACATCAGTAATGTCTGAAGAATACTTAGTTTTCTCTTTCTTTCACACTGAAACTGACTGTGTGTATCCTCATGTAAATGTGAACACAGTTATCTGGAACCAGGTTTAGGAGAAGCGAGAACAAAGAGTGAGTCTGTGATGGCAGATGGTAGTTGTGCTTTATGGCACATGTTGGCACGCATACACGTGTAACCCGTCTCTCTTCGGCTCAGAGAAGAAGATTGTGATGTTTATCATAAACAGCGGAGCCCTGCTACCATGCAAACACAGCTCCTATGAGTGGTCACATGTCACAGTGGAATAACTAGAACTACCACAAAAGAAGACGCACGATACCCTCAGTCGATACAGTTCGAATCACTTTAACTTTAAACGCTTCTGCGAGCATCTCTTTGATGAAAGTCGTAACCATAGTCATTAGCATACCGCCCTGCTGACACTCACCACTGTACAGCGGTGAGCAGTGGAAAATGTTTCATATGAGCATTCAGACACAGGAAGTTCCGGTGTTCTGGAGGTCAAAATTAACCTATTTGCTTCCTTTTTTTCTCTCTGTTTCAAACCTTGTTCCTCTTTAGATGTCTAACCTCAGGAGGCTCAGGCTTGCAAGTGTTGAACAGTAGCGGCTCCCTGTCATGTTTTCACTGATGGAGGTCAGCATTAGGCTGCTGGTAACACATTGCCCTAGTTTAACTATGTACAAACATTACAGCTGTCATTGATTCATCGCAGTCGGTGACGAAAGCAGCTACAGTTCATGTAAAAGGAAATCCACAATCTCACATCTCACAAAGCCTGAATGAAAGAAATCAGCTCACATAGCAACTCTTGAACTGAAAGACTGCTTTTCTCAAACTTTCAGTGTAAGACAGTGAGATCCGGGACTCAATCATGGAGACCAGCAAACCAAAAAATGTAAGGCCAATGAAAGCTTCTTAAAGCTGCAGACTGGGGCTTTTTGAAATGATGAGAGATGTCTGGAAAAATAGGGTTTTGGGCCCAATTGCTCTACTTAGCGGACATGTTGTAATTCCACGGTTTGGCCACTATGTCCAATTTTGCACCGAACAGCCACTGGTCTCCATAAAAACCCTTTATGCTAATAGTTACATCACATGATTTAGTTCAATGATCAGGTTGATATATCAGCTGATTGCACATATATCGGTATCACTACTGTATGACCCGTTTCGTATCTTAGTCACAATTCTTTAGAGAATCAATCGAACTGTCATTCTCGTTTTAAACACCAGAATATTGATATCAGTATGTGCCTCAAAAGTCCAGTATTGGTCGGGCTGTACAATGTGCTCCGACACTGAGACTGGGCGAGAGTAACTGTAGACTTTGACACGATAAAATGATTAAGTATTAACTCCTCATCCATTATCATGGATTGCAGGAAGTGATTCAGCAGATAACACCTCCTGTCGTCATAGAATCTGCAATATGTAACTTTTATTATGTTTCAGAGCTCACAGCCTCCAATGGTTCAATGGGGATGAACCCAGTAACTTAACCGCTGCTGTGTCACCAACTGGAAAACACAATATTACATTTTGACATTTCATTTGCCTTTCTGCAGAGCATTAGATGAGAAGATTATGTATTATTATATTATCTAAATATTGAACTACGGCTAGCAGATGCTAAGCTTACCATACAAACTGGAATCAGGGAGACAGGGCTAGTCTGGCCCTGTCCAAAGCCAAGAATATCCAAAAAACAGTATTCCTAAAGCTCACTAGAACACACATTTTATCAAAGACATCACTGCTCCCTGCACGTGGCTCCCAGCAAAACCACAACTAACTGTTTTGACATGTTTTTTTATGGAGATCAAACAAATGGCCGACTTGATGATTCGTGTTATAGGTGCAGGAAGACTGATCTTGTATACTTCATGATGTTTTAACCTTTGGACAGAGCCAGGCTAGTCTTCTGCTAAGATGTCTCTAGCGTCATATTTATGAGCGTGGCACCCATCTTGTTGTCCCAACTCTGAGGAGGAGAGACAACAATATCTGTGGATTCAGCTCTGTGTTAGTTTGATGAGAATGTCGAAAGAAAGATCATCACTAATGCTGGAAATCCCAAATCTATCGATCTATTGTCACCAACTCAGTCGTTGCTAAGTAAAACAAGTCTATCAACAACTATCCAACACACTTTGAAAGACAAACTCTCTGGGACGTTGATAGGAATTCAGTGGTAAGCAGGAATGTGTATTTTTATGAGCTTTCTAAGGATGAAAAAGTGTCTTGCATAAATTCAGATCATATGAATGATGACATCACTTCCCATTACCTCAGGTCACACAACAACATGAGCCCCAACATGGCCAAATAAATCAATTGTGGAAATCTAAAAATCTGAGGTATGGTTCTTTGTGTTCTTGCAGAGTTATGTGAGAAGATTGATATCAATACGCTTAATATAAGGCCAGGATCAGGTTACCTTAGTTTAGCACAAAGTCTGGTAAAAGTGGGAAACAGCTACCATGGCTGTGTGCAAAGTTCACTTCTCATAACCTCCACAGCTCACGACTTCACAACATCTTTCCTGTTTGTGTAATCTGTAAAAATCGAGTTTCATGGAGGATTAAGTGCCGGATTATTATTATACTCAGCCAGTAGCAGTGACTTGTTGGAGTCTTTGGTTCTTCCTGGCAACCTAACGTTGACTACTAGTGAAAACATGTTAATGCCCACACAATGTTTAATTTGTCCGTTCTGGGCACTTGTAGAAAAATGGTGCAACACAGTGTGACATGGACCATAGACTGTATATAAGAAGTGGATATTACCATGACATCATCCATTGGTTTGTGGACTGCCATTCTGAAGCCTCAAGTTTGGCATTTTAGCTGTCGCCATCTTGGTTTTTTGAAATCAGAAGTAATACGAGAGAGTGGAGCTAACTTAAAGCTGAATAAGACATTTTTAGGCGACCAAAAATGGTTAAAATCAACTTTCATGAGCTGAAAACACTCTGTGAAAGGATTAGAGTTGTAAGAAGACAAACATGGACAACTCTCAGACCGGACAACGCCTTGAAGCAACCTGTCAATCACAAGGTAGCCACGCCCTAAAGCATGAACATTTGCCACCATAAGCTAAGTGTATTGAAAGAGGAAGAATGTGTTTTTTCTTCTTTCAAATGTTACATAGATATAAAATGAGAACTGTACTATTCAAGAGCAGTGCTAATGTCTAATACAGGACAGCCGATATAGTCAGCCACAAGCCTTTCTGATGCATTAGTAGTAGTAACATAATATACATTAATAGAAAGTATTAACACTGAGTTCATTTACTATTTCAACCATTTATCCATTACTGTCAGCTAAGGATTTCAACTGTTTATCCATTCTTTTTGGCTATTTTTTAACTAAGATTTTCAACTGTCTTTGTTATAATTGTATATATTTTATATCTACTTGAATTGTTTCTGAACATCTTTCCCACATCATTGGATCGATGCTGCTTTATGCCTTTTTTCTTATTTTCTCCGATAACTGGTGCGGTGTTGCGTCTGCCATTCTTTCTCTCCTGTGAAGTGTCTTATTTACCCATAAAGCATTGCAGGTAAATGAATGTGTCAAGTGTGTTTCGAGAAAAATAAAGTCCTTGACTGCTCCAAAACCCCCAATCAACATATAATGTTGCTGGCACATCACACTGTACCTCTAAGGTACGTGTTCGTTTAAAGGCCCAGCTCATAATTATCCAACCATATCATACCACGCAGATACGTACCACTGCAAACATCAGCACAGCCATATATCTGCAATAAGCTTTGAGGATATGTGGACAGAAAGTGTGCATTGAACCTTTGTTCATTTGGGCACAACAAGAAACACACTTGGACATTATATACTTGCATGTGCCATCTTAACCCGAGCTAGCTCAACCCTCCATCCATCTGCACCCATAGCGTCCAAGCAGTGAGCAGGAACCGTTCAGTTCTTGACGGGTACTTTAACTGAATGCCATGATTTTCGCTTGTGTCCATACACTCACACAGAAACTGCTTACCTATATGTTTAACACCCGAATAGTCTTTCCAACTTCCCCTCGTGAATTTAAGTGTTATTGCATTACACTCAGAGTGACTGACATCAACTCTAGATATTAGGCTGATGTACCGGGGTGCTGCTGAGAAAATAGGACCCATACAATGTCTCCTCTCATTTGCCTGTACCGCCGATGCCGAGGGCCGGCTTTGAGGAGTATTGTCCTCCAAACTAGTTGAACACATAAGAGCCTATACTCGCTCAGATGGGAATAATTCATGTGTTACATAACATGTTATGAGAAGTGACTTTTTTTTAAGCAGATGTACATTTTGTGGGCTGCCGGCTGTGTGTACCTGTTTTGAACTGCCTCAGGCCATAACAATATCACCTGCCAACAGGACGGCAGAGAGAAAGAAAGAAAGAAGGAGTCACTTGCATCGCTATTCAGTAACTTATCAACAGGAAAAGACTCTTGACTGCATGACGGCTCCATCTCAGCATGCTCGGGTGGTTTTACTTTTAATAATCGTAGTGTATGACATTGTTGCGTTAGACTTCATGGACTGAACCAAAGTTCCTGCATCATTTATGCATTCATCAGCTGTTTGTTTGCTGTTGCCACCGCCAACAATATCCAGTTAATGTGACAGATAGCCCATATGTAAACACTGAGACTGATATATTGTACAATATCTATTACATTTTATGCAAGATTACAGTTTATTTTCTGCTCTATATGTATATCGTTTAGCATGTAGTGTACATGCTATGGAACCATTGGCATATGCCAAACCTAATGTACGACATGCTCGTGACAATGATCACGTAAGATCAGAGCTGAAACAATTGATTGATTGACAGAAAATCAATCAGCAACTATTTTGATGATTGATTTTTTTTCTTCTCATTTACTTGAATCATCAAGCCCCAAATCCTCTGGTTCCATCTTCTTAAAGTTTGAGGTTATATATCATTGTAAAGTGAATATCTTTGATAAAACAAGAACTCGGAAAGTTCCATGGGCAATTTGTTTTAAAAGTATTTTCTGTCATATTATAGACCAGAGAGAAAATACCAATCAGATGAATCCATAATGCTGCTTCTCTGTCAAAGCAAGACGAACTCAAACGACCGGTCTTGAGTGTTGTGTCATTTGAAAGGTTGGGGTTGCGATAGCTCTTAACTCTCTGCTTTACAACATGTGGGGGATTTAACAGCATGATGCAACGCTGGCATTTCTGCAGTGTACATAGCATGCACAACGTGTGATTCCCTAAGCACTTATCTTGAAGGGATGCACTCACTCATATCACAAATACATGTCCTCACACACTACACAACACAGCTACAGGATATCTGTTGTGGGGGGGGGGGGTCTATGATCTCAAGACCACTGGACATCTAAAATAAAAGTTAATGCACGTACACTGTAAGTAACGGAACAGAAACTAGTCTAGTTGCTAGTTCTGGTTTGGTCTCTAGATGGACAGTCTAAAAATAGCTCTCTCACGTGCACCCCCCCCCCCCCCCCCACACACACACACTTGAGAACCCTCACCAGAATGCATACGAAAGTTGTGGGAAGCGCTTTAATACAATTGTTTTGTTTACTTAACTTCACTTTAGAGCATTTTCATATTTTCTCTGCATTCATTTGTGCACAGTGACGTGTGCAGGCAGTGGTTGTTTCAACTCAAAGACTGAAGTTCCTTTTTTTTGTTCTATCTATTTAACATCCTTGTTGTAAAAACTGCATGCCACAGCAAAAATGTCTTACTATATTTCCGACACATTTACTTCATGATCTATATATATTTTGTCTTTTGTCATCGTTCAGTCTGTCTACTCCCGGACCGGGACCCTTCCTACACAGGCGGACGCAGATCAAGAGGACACTTACCACACTTCGATTGCTACTTCTGCTCTTGTATATCTGCTCTTCTAGACTCGGGTGACCGTGTAAAGCATAATCCTCATTTCTTCTCCGCCGGCTCCATCCTTTCACAGAACTGTTGTTTCTCTTGGGGTTCTGGATGAAGATGCGGACGGGTCGACGGGGCGCAGCGCACTGGGCTTGAACAAGGAAGTTCGAGTTGTGCGCATCTGACTGAGCTGGTGAGAAGAGGAACCAGCTCACACAGCGAGCGCTCGTACTCTCGGTTTCACTGTCTGAAATAGCCGGCTGTCATCCCCCCCCCCCTTCCCCCGAGCTGCTTATATGGAATGGAGAGGAGAGAGCTGCGTTGTGCGTCAAAACGCAAATTAAAAAAAAAAAAGCTTTTCAAAAAATTAAAAGAATCATTGTCCAGAGTCATAGTTCACCCACTTTTTGCCAACATGTAGACTGTTGTGGTACATCATTGCATGTTATAAATATGTACAGGACATTTCCTTCCCCTAATCCAAAATTCCGAAAAATGTATAGGCTACGTTGAAGCCACATTCTTATCTATGCTGCTATTTTTGATGTTGGAGTGAATGGCTAGAGGGAAGAATAGATTAAATGGGCGGATGCCATGGATGGGTGGACAGATGTGAGGGACACATTTGCATGGTGTGCAGGACAGCTCTAATATGTTTTCAAATGAGGGTGACAGCCATCATGCTCAGTGCGTCCTCTGGGCGGGGGCAGCAGAGTTGGAGGCGTGGGCGGCTCAGCCCCGGGGCCCACAACAGCAGCTCGGCAATAACGCATCAGAGAAAGCTCCCTGCTCTCCAGATGTAATCCTTAATCATCAGTCAGGATTAGAAATTTAGTTCCCTCTGAAGCCTACAGGCTGCAGTGAGGGAGAGAGGGAGGGCTGTCACACGGAGATGAGGACGAGGATGACATTAGAATTAGATCAGTATAAAAAACTGAAAAGGTAGCATGTAAGAGTTTTTCAAAATAGTGAAGGATAATAGCAGATGAAAAATAAAAAAAATCCCTGCATGATGGATAAAGAGAGAATCGGTGTTTAGCAGCTGCTCATAGCAGCAGATGACCATGATGTTGCTGTGGGTGACATACAGGGCACAGATTGTGGCTCTTTATATTCAAACTTCAGGGGGAAACAAGTTCCTCATTTACCATGTTGAAGATTCACAGATAGCTTAATTATTATACAGGGAATTACAGCACATGTGAGTGAGAGACGACATACTTCACTGTTTTGGACGGTGTGTTTTATAGAGTTTATAGAACATACACCGCTGAGTATGTCGTTGCCACTCAGCTAGCTGCTATGTTGGCAGACAGCTTGGTGAGTTTTATTTAGTTTGATATGACATATACTCCTGGTGGAAATCGGCACTTGTGTATTTTGTGTGAACTGTAAGTAAATGTAAGTAAATGTAAATATTTGTAAAACAGTCACCCAACAGCAAGTTAATTTAATTCAAAAACAGTCACCTAACTTGGTGTAACTTGATTGTGCGTCATGGGACTTGTACTTGACTTCAGACTTTTTATTGTCTTTGCACGTGCTCTTAACTTGGCTCTTTTTCTTGACTCTGGACTTGTTTTTGTCTTGGGTCTTGTTTTTGTCTTGGGTCCTGTTCTTGACTTGGGTCTTGTTCTTGACTTCGGCCTTCTAGTTGACTTGGGATTTATTGTTGACTTGAGTCTTGTTCTTGTTGGGTCTTGGTCTTGACTTGGGTCTTGTAGCTACAGCAGATGTGTGCTACAGGTCCTGAATACCAGCATTATTATTACAAATAATAACATTTTGGGACTCCTTACTGTCTTCGAACTAGTTCTTGATTTGGTATTTTTCTTGACTCTGGACTGGTTTTTGACTTGGGTCTTGGTGTTGACTTGGGTCTTGTTTTTGACTTGGGTCTTGGTCTTGACTTGGGTCTTGGTCTTCACTTGGGTCTTGTTCTTGACTTGGGTCTTGGTCTTGACTTGGGTCTTGTTCTTCACTTGGGTCTTGTTCTTGACTTGGGTCTTGTTCTTGACTTGGGTCTTGGTCTTGACTTGGGTCTTGTTCTTCACTTGGGTCTTGTTCTTGACTTGGGTCTTGGTCTTCACTTGGGTCTTGTTCTTGACTTGGGTCTTGGTCTTGACTTGGGTCTTGGTCTTCACTTGGTCTTGTTCTTGACTTGGGTCTTGGTCTTGACTTGGGTCTTGTTCTTGACTTGGGTCTTGTTCTTGACTTGAATCTTGTTCTTGACTTGGGTCTTGGTCTTGACTTGGGTCTTGTTTTTGACTTGGGTCTTGTTCTTGACTTGAATCTTGTTTTTGACTTGGGTCTTGGTCTTGACTTGGGTCTTGGTCTTCACTTGGGTCTTGGTCTTGACTTGGGTCTTGGTCTTGACTTGGGTCTTGTTCTTCACTTGGGTCTTGTTCTTGACTTGGGTCTTGGTCTTGACTTGGGTCTTGTTCTTGACTTGGGTCTTGGTCTTGACTTGGGTCTTGTTCTTCACTTGGGTCTTGTTCTTGACTTGGGTCTTGGTCTTCACTTGGGTCTTGTTCTTGACTTGGGTCTTGGTCTTGACTTGGGTCTTGGTCTTCACTTGGTCTTGTTCTTGACTTGGGTCTTGGTCTTGACTTGGGTCTTGTTCTTGACTTGGGTCTTGTTCTTGACTTGAATCTTGTTCTTGACTTGGGTCTTGGTCTTGACTTGGGTCTTGTTTTTGACTTGGGTCTTGTTCTTGACTTGAATCTTGTTTTTGACTTGGGTCTTGGTCTTGACTTGGGTCTTGTAGCTACAGCAGATGTGTGCTACAGGTCCTGAATACCAGCATTATTATTACAAATAATAACATTTTAGTATTAATGTTCCACAACATACGATTGGCATAATTATAGTCCACATGGAAAGAATCAGCAAAAGTCAGTTCACACTGAACAGTACAGTTCCGTCAGTCACTTCCTGTTGGTGGAGATGGGACCTTACAACAAATTTCATGTGAGCAAGCAGAACCAATCTAAGACAGATTGAAGAGAGTTGATGAAATGCTGTTCTATTGCAAACATTCATAGATAATAACTTCACCTAAAAATCTTTCCTTGTGTAAATGTAATCTATGAATAGAATGCTTTTACAGGAATCTGACCATTGAGATGATTTCCTGTAACAGTAAAGTTGTATCACACCACAAACGTTTGATGGTTTCCACTGGTCTCTACATCCCTGTTCATCACACCGCAAAGGTTTTGCATAATGTCCTGAACAAAAAAGCTTAACATATGATGTATAGTTCCCAGAACACTCTTCAGTATTCACTTTTGTTCATCCCGCCCTTCAGTATGTGTACAGCAGGAGTGTGGTAAACTTGCTGTTGTAGGATATATAAGAGCTGAATCATATACAGAGGGAGCAACAGAAGCAACATTCAAAAACGGAAGTTTATTCCAGCATTAGAAGAATTGCATTCAGACAAAAGTTTCTAAGAGTATACATTGTCTCATTAGAAAAACAACAACAACATTTCTGTTGAGGCCACACAACAACACAGCATTTCGCTCGATGGATTAGCATACAGTAAAAGCCAAAGCACAGTACTTACAATACGGTCAATCTCATTTTAATTAACTGAGAGATACAAACGGCAGGGGAAGGCTATTTTGTCCACTGACCACTGACCAAGTACTGTGCTTAATGGACTCTAATGGCTTTAGAGAGGCATGATAGACAACTAGAAATCAATATAACAGCATTACGGCTGCACAGGTTTTCACACACAGGATAATGAAAAGTGCACACTTTTGAAAAAAGAAAGGACTGAAAAATAAGAATTACATTTTTGGAGTAAATATTGGCTGATTCTGCCTCTTGATTAGGGCATCGCCATTAAAAAAATAGCTTATATATTTACTCAAAATGGACACATTGGCTTAACAGTGCAGTGCCACAAAAGTATAGGTTATTCAACTGACTCTGTCACTGTGTTTTTATCACTTCCATCCACCCGGCTTACCACAAGCTGTTACAGCTGTGAACGGAAAGTTAATACTTGCAAAATATGTGCATTCTGAAAATTAAAAAGAGGAAGAGGAACATGTTTTTTCTTGGGTAGTCACTTAAGACGGGGTGAGGGGAGTGGATGTTCTGTGGCAATAAATAGCCAGGCAGTGACAGTAATGTCGGTTTGAGTTGTACCTAGTCAAAGTGGGCGGTTACGTGTTACAAAATGTGTTTTAAGCATGTCACTTCTCCACCAAACAACGATAAGCTGCTAAACAGGATGCTCATGTAAGCTTGCATGCACATTCATATTTGACAATACATGTTTTATTCAGATGGAGAGAGTCTAAAGACATTTTCTCCATATACTCATTTTCATCAGTGTTTAGTGACTTCATGGAAATTAAATTTGTGTTGCTGAAAAAATCCAAATAATCAATAGAATATGATGTTGAACACTGCCCAAGGTAGTACATTCAGATTTATGCTAGCAGGAATTGGACATATACGATTTATTGCAAACAGTATATGGTACGAGACGACAAATGTTCCAGTTCATAAAATTACTTTTTGAATATCCTGAAACTAAACAGAATATTAATATCCATATAAGTGAAAGTCAATATTGGACTTACGACCGTCAGGTGGACACAAACAACTCCAAATGAATCCACGTGTTGCTCTGTGTCTGCTGGATTCAACCCTATCTCCTACAAAATGACGTTGTTCATACAACTACGCTGCATTTTCAACTATGTTTGGAGGGCAATGTCTTAAACAGTTCTGTGGTAATGCTGTGAATTGAAATAAAACAAAACAAACTAGAATCAGCGCCTTGAGGTTGTATGCCTCCACCAACCAGTTTACAGTTTACATCCATGTCTATCCAAAATCTCATCACCTCATCATTTTATCCTATTTAACGTTTGTGTGAAATTGTCAACAATTAGCAAATGAATTCTTGATTCACGGCTTAAAAGTGACCTTGACCCTTGACCACCAGAATCGAATCAGTGGAGTCCAAGTGGACGTTTGTGCTAAATTTGAAAAGATTCTGTGAAGGTGTTGCTGAGATAATGGAGCAGAGCCGGAATGGACCAGATGTACTGACAATCCGAGAACATAAGGCCTCTGGCGATGGCTGTGAAGGCTGGCCTTTGGTTTCACACGGGACACGAACAGCAAACTCCTTTGTTAAAGTCCTTTGTTTGTTCGACCCATCCAGCACCCTGACCCTACACATCAGAAACTTATTTGTATATATGTCAAAAAACAAATCCTCAACAAAATACATTTCCCTCGAAGTGTATTTCACAATGCAGTCCTGTTGTATGTGGAAGTGATCTTTTGGAGGCTGGCTGGATGTGTAAAGAGACAACTGTTTGCTGATGTATTTGCCACATACATTCTTTTAATGGGATATCATTTGTCATTTTGTTTACAACTTGTTCCTGTTGCCCCTAAGTGACCAAAACGATGTCAATGCAGGTTTAGGGCTATTTCAGTCAGGGAAATAATTGACATGTTTAATTTAGAATTCCCATGTAGTTTCCTGAAAAATGTAAGACGCAGTTGCTCTGATTTGTAGTGTCCTCTTAGTCACTGTTTTGATTGCATGGCCTGCCACTTTACTGTTCTGATTCACAGCCACAGCAGACTGCTATTTGTATCAAAAAGGTCTTTAAAGCCCCACTCTACCTGTCCAGCACCAACAGAGCCAGATATCGCCCTCAGATAGTAACTGGAGAGCAAAACACAGCTAAAAGGAAAGCAAATTGGACTTTCATTCGGTGACCAGAAACACAACTCCAAATGAATGCATATAAATGAAGGTTGCGCCATGTCTACACCAATGTTTGCTCTTTTTGCTAGCCGTATCAACTTTATAAGATACACGTAAGTGATGTGTGTACAGCTCATTGCGGTTCCCCCCAGGTGGCAAAATCAGTTGATGCAGGTTTAAGTGTGATTACTGTGAGTCAATGTTATATCATGCTCTTTAGCAAGTGCTGTTCTCCTCAGTTATCACTGTGATCTTGATCTTCCTCTCCCGCTGGACGTCTGTGAGGAAGAAAAAGGAATTGTTAAAAACAAAAACAGTTGGTGAGGGTTCGTCGAGTGGATTACAATACTGTGCATTCACAATGTAACGGCGTATCCATTAGAATTGTGTTTAATTGCAATGAATGTGTGAGACGTCCATACGTGGTTGTCAGGCACCTCCACTATCATTAAGTGGATGATATTTGTATGACATACAAGCAATGTTGAACTACCTCTCAGATATCATACGTGTGTACAAAAAAACGGAAGCAAAATGTACATGGACCACGTGGGGAAAGACATGTTGGCCGGTAAAGCTTTAGACATGTGATCATACTGAAGACCAGACTCAGGAAGAACAGAAAGAAAGGAAGAAGGGAAGAAAGAGTAGGGACGACCTGAATAGTCAACTATTCGACAATTCGATCAAAGGAGCCTGATTCGACTGCAGTTGTTTCAGATTTTCCTCATTTTCAGGATGGTTTAGTGGATTTGGAGCTAGTCATCGTTAAAGGTTGTGTTATAGGGACACTCATTGCCGGAGAGGTTGGAAGGAGAGATACGTTTCTAAAATGCTTATTTTACACTGTGATCTGTAGCTTTAGTTTCTATCTTTTTCTTTTTAATATGTTTTCACTGCTGAACCAGTTTGAAATCCTGGATACATCCTTCAAACAAATATTGTAGACCCTTCTGTCTGCTTCTCTCTGAACTCGCTTTTTAAATTAAAAAAATGATTCGATTTATTTTGTGCAGTTAGTGACAGTGTGGGCTCCATGTAGCGTTGACAGCTTGAACAGCAGCAGAGTAGACAAAATGCACCGTTCAAATTTGCTGGAATAGAATCTTGGAGAAGAGTAGAAACAGCTGTTTCTGGCTTGCGTCTCACTCCCTCTCATTCCTTCTGTCTTCTTGTATTAGGACGGAAAGTTCTACTTCCAACCACGAAAAGCAAGCGTCTCGCTATCGATGTCCGCTCTGTCGATGTCCGCTCTATCGATCTAAATGATTTTATGATCAGTAAATGATAGGGAAAGCTTGACCAATCTGATTCTGCAAAGTCATTTCTGAGTTTGGGACACCCCTGAGAAAGACACACGAGGACTTGAAATGTGAACCAATGCTCACGGTCTATTTCCGAGTCTCTGTCGGTTTCTGTCTCCACAAATGTCCTCTTCCTCTTGCCGCCCTGGTTGCCCTCTTGTCCTGACACGCTCCCGTCCTCGCCGTGCTCATCTGAGCTGCTTCCTGGCTCAGCTGCTGGTGACGATGACTGTGATGAGGCAGAGGAAGCACAAGGGCTTACAATGGAAGGGAAGCTCCATTTCAAGTAAAAATGAACTAGAACCAGCTAATATTTTCACATAGCATTTGTTATATTGAGTGAGAAAATATTCGACAACACAGCCTCAACTGTATCTGCTTTGGACCTCACCTTGCCTTGTGTGGATAAGGATTCTTGCAGAACAGAATTCAGGTTCTCCAGCACCACTACTATGAGATAAATGACACCAGAAAGTATTATTTCCTTGTGCAAAGTAAGTACATGCATGAACACACACGGACGCGTATGAATCTAAGCTCTTCACCTGGACGTAATGATATAGTGAGGATGGGCACCTTCTTCCCGTTGCATTGGTCTGTCTTTCCATTCACCTCCTCTTTCTGCTCCTGCTCTTTGATTACCTGCCGTGATGAGACCATCATATCATGAATACCGTTTGTCCCTTCTTTACCATCAATCCCCTAATTGTTTTGATTTTATTGCGGAAAAAAATTACCTTGTGGTTATAGTCACTGGTAGCCTCTTCCTCTTCTCGTTTTACCAGTGGGCTAGAAGTCCAGGAGCACGAGGGAGGAAAGACAGGAGAAGGTAATGATACCATTCCAGGTGAAGATGGATTGGCCTTCCCATCCTTGTCAGGGCTCGTCTGTACTCTCTCTCCACTATGTAAGGATAAGGGCGAATCATCTCTTGCCATTTGGCTGGATTTGGACTTTCCTTGATCCGATAGGTCCAGAGGCCCGTCGTATGCCTCTCTTAGCCCTTCTGCAGAGACCCTCTCAGTTTTGGATGGCGGACTTTCCTTTATCTCTTGCGGCTTAGGTTGACTCTCGACATGCTCTGGCAGACTTCTCAACCTGAACACCACAGTTGGTTCTTTGGCATGGGGCTGAGGGGCGCTCTGCTTCTGCCAGTGAGAGCCAAAAACCTGCCTTATAGGGCCGGCATGTTGGCTAGTTGGGATCAGGTTGGGAAAGTGTGGCAGGTTTGGCTTGGGTTGCACCAGGTTGGTCCCCGGAGCAGCTGCGGTGCCCCAGTCTGAGGATTCAGACATTGGCCAGGGGAAACTGACAGGGCTGCTCTTGGTTGGCTGAGGACGGCAGGGGACAGGAGCATGGAGCACATGTCTGCTGGGGTTCACTTCTCCACCAATGGAGTAAGAAGAGTTCTTAAGAAGGAGAGCTTTAGGAGGGATAGTGCATCGCTGGTCCTGTCCTTCAACAATCTGGGCTCTAAGTTTTGAGAAACAGAGGCCAGGCAGATATGTTGAGGTTAAAATGTTTGGACAGGTAATTAGACAATAATGCATTACCTAGTAATAGTAATACGATTACATTTTCCGCAACAAGATTTAAATCTGTAATATAGGCATTTAAAGCTGAACGATTGTTCTTTTTTGGCTCCCAAAGCAACTCTTTGTTTGAATTTCAGCACACCCAATCACTGATTTGTTACATTTCCATTGTTCAAATAGTGGCACAACAGCCTTTTTTTTTGCTAATTCCCATGTCCCTCTGTCCCACCTTCTCTCTCCAAGACGGGTTGCACCGTGTTCTGTCCTCCAGGAGAGAGGCTTGTATGACTCCTGTGAGAGTGGAGGAAAAATATACGACCATATTTGTGGCTATCCTTAATCACATAAATGAAAGTAATAGTTTGACATTTTGGAAAGGAGAACAGAAAAAAAGAAGCTCTCTTAATGAGAGTTTGATGACAAGATGGATACCACTCTGTGTACTCTAAATATGAAGCTACAACCAGGATACAGCTAACTTAGCGTAGCATAAAGACCAAAAACTAGGGTCACAGCTTGCCTGGCTCTGTCCAAAGGGATTTGATTTGTTTTTACACGTTTCGAGGATTAAACAAACATGAGAAACACTGTGTTATTTACTGAGCTTTAGACATGCAGATAGGTGGATGTTTTTGCAGGCTAGCTGTTTTCATCGGTTTCCACTCTTTACTGTATGCTAAGCTAAGCTAACAATCTCCTGACAGATATGAGAGTGGTCTTCTGAGCTAACTCAGAATTTAGAAACTTACAAAGTAGCTCCTGTTCATCACTCTCAATCGTCTTTGTTCACTTTCTGTCATGAAACACAAACAAGAACTTCATATCAGAAAGAGGGCGTGATAATCAACAACACAAACAAGCAAACATATGTCCTCCTCCCAGCTCTTCGTCATATCATCCTCACCTTCAGCTCTTTGGTCCGTCTCAGTTTTCACTGCATCAGTGCCATCTGCTGGCTGGTTACTTTCCCTGCTGGTTGCCTTCGTGACAAGGGCCACAGGTCCAGAAGGGGGTGAAAGGTCAGGGGAGCTGTTTGGTTTGACCTCCATGGTGATGCTGTGGCTGTTGGAGGAGTGGTCACTGGGACCTTTTCTACACAAACATGCATGGTTGGTGTGTGAGAAATTGCTTTCAGATAGTCCACAATCAACCACTGGGAGTTGACAGGGAGACCCTTTTATAACGGTAATTGTTATGTTATTGGTCATGCAAGAAAAAGGTTCTGATGTATATAAGCTGTGCAAGATTGTTGTAAAAACCTTCAAAAACAAAAAACAGAAGAAATAGTGGTCACATATCGCTGCATTAACTACAACTATTGAGAAATAATAAATAAAAAAATTGAAAAAGAGTTGAAGTTGAGAGTATAACGGACATTCCCAATCAACTCAACACAGGATGTATATGGCGAACTTGATAAAGCGTTGGAGGCTTGCGTGAACGTTGTCCAGTGGCCCATGAAGTCAATAAAGTCAGACTTCCGTGTATAAAATGACGCTGATCTACCGGAGATCTGCTGCATCCATAAGGCCAGAGAGGAAGCGCTATAGCGTTTTCCTTTAACCCCGTCTCACCTGTAGTGTGTGCGCGAGTAGTCCCACCATGCTGCTAATTTTACGCAGAAGACCATTCGGCTCATATGTGTTGTCACCATAACAATCGCCATTTTCTTTTGAGCTGGTCAAATGACCCCCCCCAAAAAAACTTCACTTGTCCGTTCTACTTTCATTCTATTTGACATGCTTATACACTATACTCACTCAAAGGCTGCTCGGATACTCCTGAGGTCCTCTCTAAGTAGCTTGTTCTCCTTTTTCAGGTTGTTCATCTCTCCCGCTGCAACACAGAACACAAGACATGATCGGAGCACTTTAAATTGTATTTTTAGGGGAACAGGGAAAAAAACATGAATGTGATGTTGAGAAAGTTGTGCCAAATGCCAGAAGCCAAAGAAGAAACAGGAAATGAATGTGTGACATTAGAGATGAGCGAGGGATCAAGAATGTTCAGACGTGAACAGAATACCCAGTAGAGTGATGTGCTGGATGCTCTGTATCTGTGAAGACTCAAATTCCTGCTGTCTCCTCTTGGCTACCTCCTGAGTCACTGTGCATCGGTCACACAGCCCCGCCCTCAGCCTACACAGGCAGCAGAAAACCACACAACGCCAGAATCACAATTGGCTGATTTTGAAAACACTCACATAATCGTAACGTTCAGGTACTAAATGCTGTACCTGTCTATGTTTATACATATAGAACCTGATCTAACTGTACCTGTCTATGTTTATATAACCTGATCTAACTGTACCTGTCTATGTTTATACATATATAACCTGATCTAACTGTACCTGTTTATGTTTATACATATATAACATGATCTAACTGTACCTGTTTATGTTTATATAACCTGATCTAACTGTACCTGTCTATGTTTATACATATATAACCTGACCTAACTGTACCGGTATATGTTTATACATATATAACCTGATCTAACTGTACCTGTTTATGTTTATACATTTATAACCTGATCTAACTGTACCTGTCTATGTTTATACATATATAACCTGATCTAACTGTACCTGTCTATGTTTATACATATATAACCTGATCTAACTGTACCTGTTTATGTTTATACATATATAACATGATCTAACTGTACCTGTTTATGTTTATATAACCTGATCTAACTGTACCTGTCTATGTTTATACATATATAACCTGACCTAACTGTACCGGTATATGTTTATACATATATAACCTGATCTAACTGTACCTGTTTATGTTTATACATTTATAACCTGATCTAACTGTACCTGTCTATGTTTATACATATATAACCTGATCTAACTGTACCTGTCTATGTTTATACATATATAACCTGATCTAACTGTACCTGTCTATGTTTATATAACCTGATCTAACTGTTCCTGTATATGTTTATACATATGTAACCTGATCTAACTGTACCTGTTTATGTTGATATAACCTGATCTAACTGTACCTGTATATGTTTATACATATATAACCTGATCTAATTGTACCTGTTTATGTTTATATAACCTGATCTAACTGTACCTGTCTATGTTTATACATATATAACCTGATCTAACTGTACCTGTATATGTTTATACATATATAACCTGATCTAACTGTACCTGTCTATGTTTATACATATATAACCTGATCTAACTGTACCTGTCTATGTTTATATAACCTGTTCTAACTGTACCTGTCTATGTTTATACATATATAACCTGATCTAACTGTACCTGTTTATGTTTATACATATATAACATGATCTAACTGTACCTGTTTATCTTTATATAACCTGATCTAACTGTACCTGTCTATGTATATACATATCTAACCTGACCTAACTGTACCGGTATATGTTTATACATATATAACCTGATCTAACTGTACCTGTTTATGTTTATACATTTATAACCTGATCTAACTGTACCTGTCTATGTTTATACATATATAACCTGATCTAACTGTACCTGTCTATGTTTATACATATATAACCTGATCTAACTGTACCTGTCTATGTTTATATAACCTGATCTAACTGTACCTGTATATGTTTATACATATGTAACCTGATCTAACTGTACCTGTTTATGTTGATATAACCTGATCTAACTGTACCTGTATATGTTTATACATATATAACCTGATCTAATTGTACCTGTTTATGTTTATATAACCTGATCTAACTGTACCTGTCTATGTTTATACATATATAACCTGATCTAACTGTACCTGTATATGTTTATACATATATAACCTGATCTAACTGTACCTGTCTATGTTTATACATATATAACCTGATCTAACTGTACCTGTCTATGTTTATATAACCTGTTCTAACTGTACCTGTCTATGTTTATACATATATAACCTGATCTAACTGTACCTGTTTATGTTTATACATATATAACCTGACCTAACTGTACCGGTATATGTTTATACATATATAACCTGATCTAACTGTACCTGTTTATGTTTATACATTTATAACCTGATCTAACTGTACCTGTCTATGTTTATACATATATAACCTGATCGAACTGTAGCTGTCTATGTTTATACATATATAACCTGATCTAACTGTACCTGTTTATGTTTATACATTTATAACCTGATCTAACTGTACCTGTCTATGTTTATACATATATAACCTGATCTAACTGTACCTGTCTATGTTTATACATATATAACCTGATCTAACTGTACCTGTCTATGTTTATATAACCTGATCTAACTGTACCTGTATATGTTTATACATATGTAACCTGATCTAACTGTACCTGTTTATGTTGATATAACCTGATCTAACTGTACCTGTATATGTTTATACATATATAACCTGATCTAATTGTACCTGTTTATGTTTATATAACCTGATCTAACTGTACCTGTCTATGTTTATACATATATAACCTGATCTAACTGTACCTGTATATGTTTATACATATATAACCTGATCTAACTGTACCTGTCTATGTTTATACATATATAACCTGATCTAACTGTACCTGTCTATGTTTATATAACCTGTTCTAACTGTACCTGTCTATGTTTATACATATATAACCTGATCTAACTGTACCTGTTTATGTTTATACATATATAACATGATCTAACTGTACCTGTTTATCTTTATATAACCTGATCTAACTGTATCTGTCTATGTTTATACATATCTAACCTGACCTAACTGTACCGGTATATGTTTATACATATATAACCTGATCTAACTGTACCTGTTTATGTTTATACATTTATAACCTGATCTAACTGTACCTGTCTATGTTTATACATATATAACCTGATCTAACTGTACCTGTCTATGTTTATACATATATAACCTGATCTAACTGTACCTGTCTATGTTTATATAACCTGATCTAACTGTACCTGTATATGTTTATACATATGTAACCTGATCTAACTGTACCTGTTTATGTTGATATAACCTGATCTAACTGTACCTGTATATGTTTATACATATATAACCTGATCTAATTGTACCTGTTTATGTTTATATAACCTGATCTAACTGTACCTGTCTATGTTTATACATATATAACCTGATCTAACTGTACCTGTATATGTTTATACATATATAACCTGATCTAACTGTACCTGTCTATGTTTATACATATATAACCTGATCTAACTGTACCTGTCTATGTTTATATAACCTGTTCTAACTGTACCTGTCTATGTTTATACATATATAACCTGATCTAACTGTACCTGTTTATGTTTATACATATATAACATGATCTAACTGTACCTGTTTATGTTTATATAACCTGATCTAACTGTACCTGTCTATGTTTATACATATATAACCTGACCTAACTGTACCGGTATATGTTTATACATATATAACCTGATCTAACTGTACCTGTTTATGTTTATACATTTATAACCTGATCTAACTGTACCTGTCTATGTTTATACATATATAACCTGATCGAACTGTAGCTGTCTATGTTTATACATATATAACCTGATCTAACTGTACCTGTTTATGTTTATACATTTATAACCTGATCTAACTGTACCTGTCTATGTTTATACATATATAACCTGATCTAACTGTACCTGTCTATGTTTATACATATATAACCTGATCTAACTGTACCTGTCTATGTTTATATAACCTGATCTAACTGTACCTGTATATGTTTATACATATGTAACCTGATCTAACTGTACCTGTTTATGTTGATATAACCTGATCTAACTGTACCTGTATATGTTTATACATATATAACCTGATCTAATTGTACCTGTTTATGTTTATATAACCTGATCTAACTGTACCTGTCTATGTTTATACATATATAACCTGATCTAACTGTACCTGTATATGTTTATACATATATAACCTGATCTAACTGTACCTGTCTATGTTTATACATATATAACCTGATCTAACTGTACCTGTCTATGTTTATATAACCTGTTCTAACTGTACCTGTCTATGTTTATACATATATAACCTGATCTAACTGTACCTGTTTATGTTTATACATATATAACATGATCTAACTGTACCTGTTTATGTTTATATAACCTGATCGAACTGTAGCTGTCTATGTTTATACATATATAACCTGATCTAACTGTACCTGTCTATGTTTATATAACCTGATCTAACTGTACCTGTCTATGTTTATACATATATAACCTGATCTAATTGTACCTGTTTATGTTTATATAACCTGATCTAACTGTACCTGTCTATGTTTATACATATATAACCTGATCTAACTGTACCTGTTTATGTTTGTACATATATAACCTGATCTAACTGTACCTGTCTATGTTTATACATATATAACCTGATCTAACTGTACCTGTCTATGTTTATATAACCTGATCTAACTGTACCTGTCTATGTTTATACATATATAACCTGATCTAACTGTACCTGTCTATGTTTATACATATATAACATGATCTAACTGTACCTGTTTATGTTTATATAACCTGATCTAACTGTACCTGTTTATGTTTATACATATATAACCTGATCTAACTGTACCTGTTTATGTTTATACATAACCTGAGCTAACTGTACCTGTTTATGTTTATACATATATAACCTGATCTAACTGTACCTGTTTATGTTTATACATATATAACCTGATCTAACTGTACCTGTCAATGTTTACACATATATAACCTGATCTAACTGTACCTGTTTATGTTTATACATATATAACCTGATCTAACTGTACCTGTTTATGTTTATACATATATAACCTGATCTAACTGTACCTGTCTATGTTTATACATATATAACCTGATCTAACTGTACCTGTCTGTGTTTATACATATATAACATGATCTAACTGTACCTGTTTATGTTTATACATATATAACCTGATCTAACTGTACCTGTTTATGTTTATACATATATAACCTGATCTAACTGTACCTGTCTATGTTTATACATATATAACCTGATCTAACTGTACCTGTCTATGTTTATATAACCTGTCTAACTGTACCTGTCTATGTTTATACATATATAACCTGATCTAACTGTACCTGTTTATGTTTATATAACCTGATCTAACTGTACCTGTCTCTGTTTATATAACCTGTTATAACTGTACCTGTCTATGTTTATACATATATAACCTGATCTAACTGTACCTGTTTATGTTTATACATATATAACCTGAGCTAATTGTACCTATTTATGTTTATACATATATAACCTGATCTAACTGTACCTGTTTATGTTTATACATATATAACCTGATCTAACTGTACCTGTCTATGTTTATACATATATAACCTGATCTAACTATACCTGTTTATGTTTATATAACCTCATCTAACTGTACCTGTCTATGTTTATACATATATAACCTGATCTAACTGTACCTGTATATGTTTATACATATATAACCTGATCTAACTGTACCTGTTTATGTTTATACATATATAACCTGATCTAACTGTACCTGTCTATGTTTATACATATATAACCTGATCTAACTGTACCTGTCTATGTTTATATAACCTGTCTAACTGTACCTGTCTATGTTTATACATATATAACCTGATCTAACTGTACCTGTTTATGTTTATATAACCTGATCTAACTGTACCTGTCTCTGTTTATACATATATAACCCGATCTAACTGTACCTGTTGATGTTTATATAACCTGTTATAACTGTACCTGTTTATGTTTATACATATATAACCTGATCTAACTGTACCTGTCTATATTTATACATATATAACCTGATATAACTGTACCTGTCTATGTTTATACATATATAACCAGATCTAACTGTACCTGTCTGTGTTTATACATATATAACCTGATCTAACTGTACCTGTTAATGTTTATACATATATAACCTGATCTAACTGTACCTGTTTATATTTATACACATATAACCTGATATAACTGTACCTGTCTATGTTTATATAACCTGTCTAACTGTACCTGTCTATGTTTATACATATATAACCTGATCTAACTGTACCTGTTTATGTTTATATAACCTGATCTAACTGTACCTGTTTATGTTTATACATATATAACCTGAGCTAACTGTACCTGTTTATGTTTATACATATATAACCCGATCTAACTGTACCTGTTTATGTTCATACATATATAACCTGATCTAACTGTACCTGTCTATGTTTATACATATATAACCTGATCTAACTGTACCTGTCTATGTTTATACATATATAACTTGATCTAACTGTACCTGTTTATGTTTATACATATATAACCTGAGCTAACTGTACCTGTTCATGTTTATACATATATAACCTGATCTAACTGTACCTGTTTATACATATATAACCTGATCTAACTGTACCTGTTTATGTTTATACATATATAACCTGATCTAACTGTACCTGTTTATGTTTATACATATATAACCTGAGCTAACTGTACCTGTCTATGTTTATACATATATAACGTGATCTAACTGTACCTGTCTATGTTTATACATATATAACCTGATCTAACTGTACCTGTCTATGTTTATACATATATAACCTGATCTAACTGTACTTGTCTATGTTCATACATATATAACCTGATCTAACTGTACCTGTCTGTGTTTATACATATATAACCTGATCTAACTGTACCTGTTTATGTTTATACATATATAACCTGATCTAACTGTACCTGTTTTCCAGTGTCTTGATGTTCTCGGTGAGTACTCTCTGCTGTTCTTTCATCTGCTGGTTTTTGGAAAACAGGTCCTCCATTCGCTTTGTATCACTGTTGACATGCACGCAGATAACACAAACACACAAAACAAGAATCAGACTACTGTTAAAAGGTAATGGCAATCAGATATCACAGAAGTCTTTTTACGATCAGTGAGATGCAGAATGATTCATCGTCTCTCATTCATCTCTGAAGAACAGGCAGTCAAGAATCATCCTTTTAGTCTCAATGCTGTATCTGCATTTCAGCATCAGCCTCCACATTTACACTCCTCTTTTCATTTATATCAGTAAAAGTATCACAAACACGATAAAAAAAAAGTGCGACCACGTTCAGAAAATGTGCTTTTACGGCAAAGTACAGGAGGAATGTTAAGAACATGTACTTAAAGTTCACGTTTAAAACCGTGGAGATGACGGTGGACTTCAGGAAGAGCCCCCCCAACACTGCCCCCCCCCCACACACATCACAAGACTCAGCAGCACTGCGTCTGCTGCGGAAACCTCTGGGATCCCCAATCTCCCAGAACTTAAAGTGGGACTATGGTCTAGAATCCTTGAGTTAGGCATGTTGGTCGTCGCCATCTTGTTTTTTTTAAGTCGCTTTCTTCTTCTTTTTGTCCCAAACTTTTTTTTATTGTGCAAGTGACAAGAGAGGGTGGTGCAACCGAATGCTGATTAAGACATTTTTAGGCGACCACAATGTTACAATTATCCGTCATGAAGGTTTACACACTATGACAGGTTAGCATCTAGAATAGAAGTGTATTTCAAGTGATTGCAAGATATTTCACTTTTGAATGCTTGTGTCTTATGTCAGAAACATCGTGGAGTGTTTTGAAAGAAGTGTAAAAGTATTCACTTTTAGTGTGTGAGGAAACACAAAAAGATGTATACAGACAGTCTTAGGCTTCAAGAAACACAAATGAGTAACTCCACAATAAATAAAGCTGTTATAATGTTTTATAACACATCGAAAGATCCAACTGAAAACAAGAACAACTGGAAGTGAAATAAAAAATTGAAACTGTCCTGAGGATAAAAGGCAGGGAAGAGAAAAACTGGATTTTCCAAGCTCAGTAAAACACAATACTCAACAAAAACCTTTAAAAGTACATGTTGAAACTGAAAACATGTTTGACACGTTCAGACTAAGCTGTGAGTTGGAATTAAACTGATGTTCTTTTACTGTTGTTCAGCATGGCCCCCATTAACTTCATTTCATAAAGACTTTTCTATGTTTTATGGATTCTTTGTTCACTTTATTGCAGGGGTCTTCAACGTTTTTCAGGCCAAGGACCCCCAAACTATTCAAACTATTCAAATGTACGTTTTCATTTCAAACATAAATGTGGAAACTAAAATGAGCGATGGCCTATTAGTGCCACTGCCATGCATAAACATACCTATTATCTTGCATAAAATACTGAACTATTAAAAATAATGGACAGATTCATATTTTGAAATTTTAGTTTTTTTAATTGTCTAATTAACCAAAGATTTCGCGGACCCCCTGCAGTACCTCCGCGGACCCCCTAGGGGTCGCGTACCCCCTGTTGAATACCTGCTTTAGAGCTATGCGGGAAGTTTTCTTCACAAAGTCAAGCTAACATGGGGTGAGGAATTGATATAAAAATTATGATTTTGTGGTTTTCCTTTAATTTTGAAAATCGCTAATGTAAAATTGTAAAAGTATGTATTTAATTTTGACTTGCATGTTTGGCTGTTTGCTGTCCCTACTCGGCAACCAAAGGCCAAGAACTGGTTGCCAATTTCTAAAAATGCTCGACAATGGCAACCTGGCAACCCTTACTGTCAACCCCTGAAAACAGGTGACTCAGCCCTTCTTGGATTAACTCCTAGTTGTAACAGGAATCTAAAATAACTGAACTATTAAAAATAATGGACAGATTCATATTTTGAAATTTTAGTTTTTTTAATTGTCTAATTAACCAAAGATTTCGCGGACCCCCTGCAGTACCTCCGCGGACCCCCTAGGGGTCGCGTACCCCCTGTTGAATACCTGCTTTAGAGCTATGCGGGAAGTTTTCTTCACAAAGTCAAGCTAACATGGGGTGAGGAATTGATATAAAAATTATGATTTTGTGGTTTTCCTTTAATTTTGAAAATCGCTAATGTAAAATTGTAAAAGTATGTATTTAATTTTGACTTGCATGTTTGGCTGTTTGCTGTCCCTACTCGGCAACCAAAGGCCAAGAACTGGTTGCCAATTTCTAAAAATGCTCGACAATGGCAACCTGGCAACCCTTACTGTCAACCCCTGAAAACAGGTGACTCAGCCCTTCTTGGATTAACTCCTAGTTGTAACAGGAATCTAAAATAACGCGACCTCTTTGCCAGCTGTTCTTTTCTATGCGTTTTCAGTGGAATAGAAACAAAGATTTTGTGACCCAGCACCAGACTGAACAACTTGTTGGAACATGAGCTTCCTGCCGAGCTTAACATGACACTGACGAAACGCAGGGCGGGGTGCAGCGCAGGACCAGCACGTCCGCCTGGTCTACAAAGACTTCAGGCCTGAGCACGGTGCCCACAGTGGTTGAACCTGTGCACATCTGAACCGGAATATCTTGTCTAAACATGATCATGCAGAGACCTTGGCGAGGTAAATGATTCACTCACCAGCCTTTCTTGTTGGACAGCTCTTGGATCTTCCCTTGCCAACCTGGAAACCAATTACACAACACACCTGGTTATAATTCTTGGGAATTAAATGAGATATTACAGCTTTCTCTCTCTCTCTCTCTCTCTCTCTCTCTCTCTCTCTCTCTCTCTCTCTCTCTCTCTCTCTCTCTCTCTCTCTCTCTCTCTCTCTTTTATTTCTGGCTGCTGTTTCCATGATTTCCACTTACCCTCCACTTCCCGCTCGTGGACCTCCCGCAGTTTGAGGAGCAGGCTGTTGAAGCACTCCATTGCAATTGTTCATTGAGTCTGACTCTACAACGAAAAAAGAGACAGAACTATTTTTTTCCATGTTTTTGATGGATTGGTTGGAATTGTACCGATTTTGGGATTTGGGGCTATTTGTCTTCCATAACATGTCTTTTTTCAGCCTAGTGCAAACAAAAACATTCACAATACACATTCAGGTGATTATTTTATGACTTTTTCTATTTGAGTCTGTAGATTGATCCCAAATTCACGAGAACGTACCGTTAGATAATGCCTCATTTGCATATTTAAACATAACATTTCAGACAATTTGTGATACAAAAAGTTATTGTCTCAACTTGAGAAGTTTCGTGTGGATATATATTAGTTTCTTTACCTGTAGTATCAAAATGTGTGTTATTTTACTAAACATATCTTCAACGGTCGTTTTCTCTAAATACATTTTTTCTCAGACTCTGAGCCAGAAATCTCCACTTCAGCAACTCTTACATCCTTCAAACTTACCAGTTTCATTCCGCTCTATATTCTGAAGGTTTTTACAGAGGGGTTTGTTCATATATACAACATTTTATGTTTTTTTTAATGTCTGTCGACAGTATTAGTATAGAGCGATACAAAGAGAAATCCAAAGTTCCCTTGATAAAAACCTTTGACTCATATCAACAAAGTGAAACTAGATTTTTGAACTTGGCTTTATGAAATGTTTGGAATTCTGTCTTTGGATATTTATGCAAATGATCACATATTATCCCTGTAGCATCTACCCTTCAAAATTCTCACCATCACTTACAGAGCACTTCACTGTCAGGCTCCGGCTTATGTAGCTGATCTACTTCGCCCCTATTCACCCGCCTGCACTCTCAGGTCAAATGCTCTAGGTCAGCGGTTCCCAAACTTTTTAGGCCACGCACCCCCTTCTACATCCCGACCGGGTTCACGCACCCCCCCCCCCCCCACACACACACACCTTAAAAAAAAAAAAGCAACAGAGCCGCATAAAAATCGGACGAATGAGAGAACAGTTTGCTCGCGTGTGGCGTTTGTTTACAAGATAAAAAACACAAAAACTCTTCCTGCACCGTGCCTTCGAAAAGGTAACGGACGCAACGTTACGAAGGTAACGGACGATTGGCCAGATTGGCCACATCTGTAGGCTCGTCTACTTGCAGAGAATAAAACTCACTCTTCTTCACGCGACCGACCAATGTAGCCAGGATGTCTTCGGACAAAGCATCGATGCGCGCGACAGTGTTGTTGGACACCGGGATCACGTCCAACTTTTTCGCTTCTCTCTCTCCAATCATACTGTTGGGAACTAAAGGAGCGTGTTTGGGTTATCAGCATTTAAGAAACTGAATTCTTGACATCAATAGAATTATTGATGTATGTAACAATTATTAATGATTATTAATATAAACGGGGCACCACCCTGCGAACAGGGACCAATAACCAAACGATAAAACTAAGTCTCATAATTAGTAGTCACTCATAATGTCAATAGTCTGCGTATGACTATACATTCAGTGACAGTGAAGGTTTTAAGTTCGAGCACAGGCTACTACATACAGTCTTATCAAATACATATGCACAAGTAATCACAGACGACTGCTCCTTAAAGTATAACAGAGTTTATTAAATCAAAATAATAAATGATCCGATCAATTAATATTGCAACCAACAAACGTTATCATACAATTTTATATGCCTAAACTAAAGAATGCACCCCACTTTGGGAATCCCTGCTCTAGGTCTTCTGTCAGTCCCACGCACACGATTTAAGACCCGTGGTGACCGAGCCTTTGAGGCAGTGGCCCCGAGGCTCTGGAATGCTCTGCCTGCAACTCTACGCCTCGCAGATACTGTGAATACTTTTTAAAAAACAGCTCAAAACCCACCTGTTTAGGCAGGCGTTTGTGTAAAAGTAAACCCATGTCCTAGACCTGCTCTTAAAATATGTTTTACATTTTAATTTAATTTTTTATAATTTTTTATTTTATTTTTTATTTTTTACTTTTCTCTGTGTAGATAATTTATTGACCCTAGGGTCACATTGTGTTTTTTATGCTTTTAAATGTCTGCTCTGTTCAGCACTTTGTGATATTATTCATATAAAATTCATTCATTCATTCATATTTCATCAGATAATGCCTCATTTGCATATTTAAAGATTTTCAGAAAGTCTCATGGTGATACCTATTAGTTGTTTTGTGTATTTCCCTGTCGTGTCTCCTCTCAAACACTGAGGGGTCTTGACGTTATGACTCTTCACACACTCTAAATCCAACACTTTCACCAAGTATTACAACTTTAAACAGCTCATGGATTGAGAACACAATAACTCAGTCAGTTATCAAGAGCTTGGTCGTTGTAGCCCGAGGACTACTGGGTGTTTGGGGACGTACGGCACCGCACGCTACTTGCTGGCACTATCTTGATGCGCCGCTGCTACACAAATGTGTTATATCAAGAAACATTAAGAACTAGCTAGACTGGTCCTGCAAGGCCTCGCGTTTAACCCTGCGGGTTGTGTTCCAAGTACATGAAACACAGCTTTTAACTGTTTGCGAAATGTGTACGTGGACGCACATGTGCATCAACTGCGTCTTGCAAAGTAACATAAAGAAATCGTTCATTGATTTCTCTTTTTTGCCGTCAAACTGAAAGCCTCAATGTGTCACTGATGCGTAACGCACAAATGCACTGAATACTATTTATCATTTTGATCAGTAGAGATCCGGCTCTCTTGACATGTCAGGATATGTCCGGCTGTTCAGATCAGCAGAGCAAGAAAAGACCTGTCTGCCTTCATGCGTCTGCTCTGCTGTCTCTACATCATTATTCACACACACGCACGTACAAGTTGTCACTGTTTAGCAATTTTTTGCTGTGTAGTTAAATTATATTTCCGGTATATTCAACCTTTAAAAGCGCAATGTGTAACATGTAGCCAAACAAACAGGGGGGCAGAGTTACACCTCTACTTCGGGGTCCATGCAATCTAAATATCCAGTAATCAGTTATGAAAATAACAACTAACTAACTAACTGACAGCAGGGCGTGAATAGAGTGGTCTCACCTACGTCACGATCTCCTTAGTTACGAGGTCTGTCCGCCATGTTGGAGTACATACAGATCCTACATGGCGGCGAGTAAACAAGGAAGTGCGGCGAAAATACCATACTTTGAATCACTGGATAGTGCATCAAAGGTTCGCTACCTGGCCAAATTGAAGGTTATTGGTAACTTGGATCCCTATACGATGAGTGCAGATGGTTTCAGTGCCGATCCTACTTATCTTCCATCGGTAAACTACGCCAACATCTACACGTATCTCGTGAACACACCCAGTCCTTACACAAAAGACGAGTTGGAGTGCTACAAAGGGCTCGACGCTTATAATCAGTTTGTCAGTGGATGGGTCCGAGACGTCAAAGCAACGGTCGTCGGGAATTCTCATCTCGTCATTGGAAGGGTAAATATATACAGATCTGGTCCGATATTTAGCAATATTCAATGTTTACTCAGTGCAAACAGACACGTGTGTTTGTTTACATTGTACATGCACGTCATTGTGTGCGTGTGTGTAGGAATTAACTTTCAACTAACTCCTAACTCCTAACTTCATCCCCCCCCACACACATATATATATATATATATATATATATATATATATATATATATGATCTGACGTTAAACTCATATCAAGCAAAGCTGAAGCTGCATCTCTGTGTTTCGCCTGTTGTACGCGCTCGACACGTCTCTGGTACCGACTACTGTCACGGGCCGATGAAGCTTCGGTAACCTTCTCATGTCCAAGTTTAATTTATATTTCCTTTATTAAATACTGTTCACAAACGAATTAGTAAATAAAATCACTGACCACTTATAAAGTGATCCGCACATACTCTAGTGTACGCCAAATTCCATTCCTTTATATCTCGAGAGATGCGTGACAGCCATTTCTCGCGACGTCGCTTGGATAGCTCCTTCGTGTCATTTCCTTGATGTGTAATGACCGCTGGCAAACGAAAGAATGATTTCTTGTCTCTATCAGCTCTGCTGCCACAACCAAAGACAGCACAAAAGTTCACCACCGATAGGTTATGCGACTCAGCCGTGCATGCCAGTGGCTTTGTGTGTACTCCAACATGGCCGACAGCTAAACTGTGACGTCACACGAGACCACTCTATACGCAAAATTCGAGAGCAAAAATGTTGCTTTCCGTCGTTTAATCCGAGGTGATTCGGAGGTTGTGCTTCTGTCGCGCCTGCAGTTACTAAGCAACCAAATCTGCTTGCTTGGATGATGACGAAGTTGCTTTAATGTAGCACCAAGCCTCACAGACTAAACGGCACATTCCACATATTTAACTTAGACTGATATTTAGGGAAGAATTAAAGAGCGATCTGCTGGTTGTGATTGGTTGTTCCTCGTCACATGACACACATGTTGCATGTGAACGGCCCCTTACACTGCTATCTTATAATCTTCACGTGTGGCGTCGGCCTTTAGTTTATGTTTGCCATGTGTGTGCTAGTGCCACTAAGTGGGGCTTTACTGTCCGTTTTTTGATTTGATTAAGTCCATCATGCCAGAAACGACAAACAAAACGTCTCGTCCAAGGTGATGGTGTGAGACGTTTTCCTGTTTCAGCCACGCTGAATTCAATCCAATGAACAAACTATCAAAACGTACACGGACCACGTATGAATTGATGAAGAGCCCTCGGGGCAGCTCCACGTCTTCGTCCTCTCGTGTTGGACTGAGGAGCGACTGGACGCTACAGAGACTCACTATCACCTCTGAAGGTACAAGTGGTATTACACAGGACGGGCTGCGGCTAGCTGGTTAGCGTGCTCACTTCAGTAGATATCCACAACACATGTCTTTGACATGTCTTGGACCCTGTGACCTATTCACATTCGTCTGAAAACGTCATTTTCTGAACGTTCTTAACAAAAATCTACGACTGCCAACACTGTGTGACACTTCTCCCACTGTTCATAGACGATGTGGACAACACGCCGTCCTGGCTCCTGGTCGGCAGCTCTTCTCACTCATCGGACGGAGAGTGACGCTGCGTTTTAACTCTGACAACCACGGATAAATGTGTATGGAGAGAACACAGCGTTTGTTCAAATAACAATAAATGCTGAACGACAGTCTGTCACACTTGTATGAGCCCCACCCTGATCACACACACACACACACACACACACACACACACACACACACACACACACACACACACACACACACACACACACTTGTAAAAGCACATATTCTCTCTAATGTCCTCAATATGATCCCTGAGCATATGATAACGTGGTTTGTGAGTTGTTTTATTGCACACTGTCTGCTTAATTCAATACCTTATCTTGTTATTGACACGCAGTGTTATATCTATTTATACAGACTTCGGTACATTTTTACAACATTGTTTAAAACTTTCACAATGAGCATGGAAAGCCTGTCAAGGTCAGGATTATGTCATAAATTCCAGCTCATGTCTTTGAACTCACTCCCAGGCACACATACCTGTGTCTCCCCCACCCACCTGTCAGCCACCCGGTCTATACCGGCCCTCGAGGCAACAACCCAGATCTTAAACAACGGCAACTCACCTCAGACAGCCGAGGACTCCTTCAGCCGCTCGCTCGCTCGGGCTCCAGAGATGAGCCGGGTGGTACAGGAACGACAGAGGGAGAGAAAGCGGAATGAAGAGGAAGAGAGGATAATAAGGTGAGGAAGAACGCCCCAGAGCCTGCCCTTCTCTCATCTCTCCACCCCAGAAAACCGGTCGGAGCTGTCGTTCCCTTAAGGAACACAAACACCGAGGCCCGGGCAAGTTCTCCCTTGATTTTCCTGTTCCTGCTGAAATCCCACATAACCGGCTAAACCGGCTCCATAAAGCCCTGTGAGGATAGAGGAACAAAGCCCATTGGGAAACACAAACATGTGATGCAGAAGCCTGCAGTGGTGGTAATCATGAGTTAGAGAGGAAGAGTTTTCTTTTTCTTTTTTTTAAGTATTATTATTTTTTGTTCATAAATAAACTTCAACTACTGGCATGAGTCATGACGCATTAATCACATATTGATTTTTGTGAAAATTCCTTTTCGTTGTTTTGTTTTAAGTCTGTTGTTTGTGCTTTTATGCTGCGGTCTTGGCCAGGACTGGAAATATAAAGGCTGAAAACCATCAAATAAAATAACCCTTGGGGCGTGGAATTTTAATAACTAGCACAGAAGACTATGTCCCGAACTTCAACCCTCCCACTTAACAACTCAGAGGTTGTGATCACACAATGGGAGTGTGATAACAATTTTACTGTAAACTGCTCCAATTTAAGAAAAACAAATCACATCTTTAGTCCTGACAGAGGCAGCTGTGTGTGTGAAACGGGCAAAAAGCAGAGACAGGGTGTGTTGGACATGGTGTCCAACTTGGTATGCAAATTTGACAGGACAACAACAGACAATAGGAATGGTGCACTTGCTGTCTATGAAGCTCAACTTGATCCATCCTTGATTAGAAAAATGCCATTTCCTGATTCCTGAACCAGATTCCTCACAACCGGCCGGACGGGGCACCGGCAGCATCTCCATCGTCATCCTCTTACTCTTCATTCAAACTGCCACTCCCTGTAGCCACAGGTATCGTACATATCTATGAGCGGTAGGGAAAGTATGAAGATGTGATTATATGTTTTCATTGTCAGCGTTCACTGATACTCACGGAAAAAGACAGAGGCGGGGGAGGAGTCCCTCTTGGACGGAGGGACATGCAATAGACGTCATGAGTACTACAGAATGTAGAATATGGAAATTCAGAGCGGCAATAAAGTCATATGAACAATAGGGATCGAGTTCAAGACACTTCTAGTTATTGCCAAACAGATTACACACACATCCAGGGTTGGACATTTACATATTTTTTCGGGGGGAATTTTTGCTCCCACTGACTGAAATCCAGTGGCATTTAAAAAAAATTGGGGGAACTTTTTGAAACTTGTGAAATAACATTTAACCTTTGTTCAAAATAATGAATATACTTATTTAGGCTTACAGTATAGGCTTTTTTTGTACCTTTAATCATGTTGTACCTAGTACAGGAAATACAGATAGGACAGACAAAACAAAGAGCAAAAGCAAAACACAATAAAAGGGCTACACATAGATTCATTCAATTCCATTTACAAACAAAAAGCTCAGCAGAGCTGAGGGGGAAATTAAAAAGTACAGATTAAGTTATATGTACAGTGGAGAAAAATAATAAATATGCACGTATACATACACGAGTGGTTTATTTGTCAAATAGCAGTTCATCATCGTCGTCATCTGTGTCACTGTCAGCCATTGGAGAAGTTGCTGGTCTGACCTGCTGCCTTTTCCCATAGGGTTTGATGTGAGGCCTCCTTGCATTCTTCCCATTACGGAACCATTTCTTCAGCAGATTCTGAACATGCTGCAGCAGCTGCATCTTCTTCTTCTGGTCCGTCCAGTGAGATACTCATTCGGTCTTCCACTGTGGCTGTGTTGAGATTGATCCGCCAGTCAGTTTTGACTCGATTCAGAAGAGAAAACGCCCTCTCTACCTTGGAGGTGGACATCGGCATGACTTGAATTATTTCAATTATGTGGAGTATGTTGGGGAACTCCTCAGACCACACCCTTAGAATCTGAGCCCATAGTTCCTCCCACTTTAGACCTTCCTGTTGACGACCTTCTTAAGACGGGTCCACTCTGCCATTACGCTTTCTACATCGCAGCCGTTTTTGGTCAGTATCTCCTTGAAATGCTCTAGGAGCAGAACGACCTCCTCGTTACCATACTCAGTCAGATCTTCAGGCCAGTGCTTAGGGTCCAGTGTACGCATGGCCATGAGGATTGTGTCTGTTTGATACCTTTCATCAAGGCAGGCCACAATGTTATGGATGAGCGTCTCTCTGGAACTCTTCAATCTCTCCTCAGCATCTGCACAAGTGTCAGAAAGCTCTACACCTCTGTAGCTACCACAACTACACTCTACCTTCACGGCTCTCAGCTTTGGGCCATCACCTTTCCCCATGTCTTTCAGCACCTCTTTGGAAGTCTCAACAGCCTCCACAGCTGTGGGAAGAGAGATGCTGTCCTTCTGGAATTGGAGAGATAGATGGGACAACTCACCCAAAACATCCATGTAAAGACCTGTATGGAGGAGGAATTCATTGGACCTGACCTTCTTGAGCCATCCTCTCACTCTTGCAGTATCTGCTTTCTTTATATCTTGCCGCTGATCACTTCCCACCTCACTTAGATGAGCGGTGACTGCAGGGATGTTCGTCTCGAGTGCTTTAAGGGCTCTTCTGCGGTGATCAACCCATCTGGTCCCATCTACTCTAGTGGGTGTCAGGACAGACTCGTCTAGCAGTTCAGCCAGCTGGTCCAGCTTCCCTGAACCTCGATAGAATGATGTATAGAAAGACAGGAACCCATCAATCTGAAGAATGAAAAGAAAAACATGAACAAGGCGTTGGGAAACAAAGTCCCACAATGTTTATACTGTTTGCTTTAGGGTCCAGCAATGTTAATAAATACTATGTTTTTTACAATATGTTTTTCATATCAAACATTTAAATATCACACAAACCTCTTGATTGAAATAAGTTCAAGGTATTCTTGCAGGCCAGCTCTAAACGATGAGCTAAGCAATGAATGCCAATTAGCCATGGCCAATGTTCCCTCTAAGCTGCGCGCTTGAGCAATCGCGCACTGCTCGCACATTCTCAGCGCACAAGAAAATCTATGCAGCGCATAAAATAAAATTCAACATAAACGTATTAATTAATATCTAATATTAGTCCTAATCTTATCTAATCAATTAAACCAATAATAATAATAATAATAATAATAATTTTGATTTCTGTACTATTTTGCAACGTAACTCAGTGAGTGACAGGTGTCCAGCCAATGATACGATTCGGTTCACTTACGCTACGCAGCCAATCATAGCATTGACACTATTGCCCTGCCCATTCGCGCCGTGCAGGTTAGCTAGCTAACAACAGTGCGGCGGAGTTACGAGACGCAAATGCTAACCCCTTATCATGGCGAAACGAACGGGCAGCGACATAAAGTCAAAGCAAGAAGCAGACGAAGCCATCAACCTGGACAAAGTGTACAACCATTGGAGAAGTGAGAAGGACAGACGTGAAAAATAAGGTAAAATTTAAGTCAGATTTGTGCATATTCTAGTGACATTTATTAAGATTTTTTACTTATGGATATTAATCATTAAATTATGTTACTACTAGATAATTTATGGGTAGTAGAAATGATAATAAAAAACTGAGTAATTACATATTTTACAGACAGAGTTACAGGAATTTACACTGTATCACACAAGCTACAGCACACGTCATTGTGCAAAATGTGAATGTTTTAATGTGAACAAAATGTTATGTCTGAAAGGTGTATATGTATCATTTCTTCCAGAACAGGACCCTCACACAGGCCACAACAGGACCTCACACAGGCCAAAGCAGGACTCTTCCCATGGCCAAAGCAAGACTCTTCCCATGGCCAAGCAGGACTCTCACATAAAACATACTACACCTCTCATGAACAACAAGATTTTTGTCTTTTTCCTTTAAAGTTTGTCAAATCACTTATATTAAAAGTAAACTAGTGAAAATTGCTGCTGTAATTTGATTCTTTTAATAAGCCATGTAACTTGCTATGATCCAAGGTTTTGAACAGGTGTGATACTGGTGTGTGGCCACAGCGTGCACATCTGATGTTGCTCACAGTGGTCCTCAGTGTGCTCAGGGAGCTTGTGTGTATGCCCAGACACATGAAAAATTAGAGGGAACATTGGCCATGGCATGTCATTCTTTAGCTTTGTGTAGATGCCCTGCCTGCATCCAAAGGTAACGCTGGCTCCGTCTGCTCCGAATCCAACAAGACGATCGGCCCAGCTAAGGACGCCCTTGGAGATTAGTAGTGACCGGATGCAATGCAGGATGCCGTCAGCTGTGGCGCGCTCAGTGTCCTCAATTCTATTAGGATGATAAAAACACACAATGTAAAAAAAACCCGAAACAAAACACAAGTGAGCCACTTCAGAGAAATCCTTGTACTGTATGTGTGTAAGTAGCCTTTAGATTAATTGATAAACAATAAACTTGAGCAATAGATAATTGATAAGAGATCATTGATCACAGATAATTGCCCTCGAAATGCCATGCGAGGGACACCTTTATGCAGGAATTTCACATAAAGGACCTCCTTCTCCGCCGTTGACCTGTCTGTGCTCCCATCAACAAGGACACTGATATATCTGGAAGCCAACTTGCTCGCTAACCTCAAGCTGTATTTGTTCTGCGAGGTACTGGGTAAAAACCCTCGCTTGTTTGGGGTTAATGTAGGCATCTTCCAAACCAACTCCATGCCGCTTCTCCAGATTGACTTGAGATGGATAATAAGCAAATGGCTTCTCGTGTTTAGCAATGTGGTAAGCAATGTCAAACCGCTTCACCATTTTGCAGAACGCTGTCTTCTGCATCAGATTCACAGCTTCCACAATTGGCTCCCTGTTATTGAGCTGATTACTCCATGCTTCTGCAAAAACAAAAACAATAATAGTATGTTACATGTGATAAGGGACTTAATCTAAACATTTAAACCGGAAACCCCCAGTCAACTGCACTCTCAATTGTATTTTACCCAAATAGAGGATTGGTTGTCAACCACAGCATGCTTAACAACGACAAAGAGACATGAAAGGCCACATGACCACAAATAGATGCAAACAGACTAAGAGACACGAAACAATCACAGAGACAAGCAACATGACCACAAAGAGACACTAAATGATCAAAAGAGACCCACAATGACTACAAATAGATGCAAAATGACCACGTGTGCAAATTAATTCCAAGAAGATGCAAAACCTTCACAAAGCAACCTGCTGACTTCTTTTTAGACAAAAGCACTGAAGCAGATAACAGAAGGGAGGGAGACAGACATGAAGGCTCATGCCCACTTATAACTTTACAAGTCATCAGTGGTACCCTAAAGTCTTATCTAAGGTGGAAAGGTGTCCAACAAAGGGAACCTAAGGTTGGTGTAATTTAGTAAAATATTCTACTTTTAGTCAAAATTCTGAGTTTCTCTTCCACTATGCCAATAAAGTTGTCTTGAATTGAATACCTCACCTAAAAGTCAAATCTCTATTTTCATCCACAAGAGGGCCCAGTTGAACCTCGCAGCAGAGGGAGGATCAACAAGGGTCTGGTGAAAGCAGAATATTTTTGAGGTGGATCAGTCGACCCACAGCTTTACAAAACGCCACTAAAGCAGTGGTCGTAATGAATGTCTCTTCACAGAAGGTTGAAGCAGTTTGGGTGGTTTGGGAAGCATGCAACCATTGAGTGGAGTGTGTACAGGGGTGAAAGGTCAAGCCTGCAATTTATCGCTGTCCTTTTTCCCCCTTCTGCAGAGACTCCTCACTTCCAGCTTTCCTCTCACTGCTCAAGCTGAACACATTTAAAGTCTGATGAGATTCAGGAACAAGCAGTATGAACGTTATGGCCAATGTTCAAAAAAAAAAAATTCCACACTAAATGATTCCCCTTTAGAATTGTATGGACACCTTGCAGTTTATTGTGGTACTGCTTGTACACAGTTCAAGTAAATGGAGAGTGTAATGTTTATTTTCCATCCAGTTTTCGGTTGTGCAGTCATAAACTGATAGTGGGGAAGTGCAGTGCAGCTCAGTTCAGTAGAGCTGGTCCTCTGTTCAGCACAGCCAATCCAAGAGGAACATGAGTAACATGAACAAACAGAAAGCTGCAACTACACAATCCTATCAGAATACGTGTGTATTCTACAGGGTGAGTCTGTCTCAAGAGCTGTCGGGTACAATAACGCAGACCATGGCTAAGTCTGTGAGAGCGTGAATGTGGGTGTGAGGGTGTGTAAGAGTGTTTGCTGGGTTGTCTGGGTTGATAGATTCAGTCGAATCTGTTCCTGGAATAACTTGGTCTTTGCTGTTGCTGACAACAAACTTTGCATGCACATTCAAGCAAAAATACTTCTTAGTTTTATTTTGCTTGAAACAAGCAGGAAGGGTTTTATTTTGTTTTGAAGAAAATAAATCAGGTTATCTAGCTAACAAAAGTTTCACAACCAGATCAAATTATTCAAATAAGATTAGGGATATACTTGTTTATAGATTCACATATATTCACCTGTATAGAGCCTTGCTCAGCCAGGTTTTTACACCTACACTCTTTAAATTGGAAGACACTCGTAAGCATTGACCTACCATGCCAACCATTTCCATGACATTTTGTACAGAAAGTCACATCCCCCAGACGATCTCTCAGAATGACTTTGATGATGATCACCGGGCCTTTTCCACTAGCGCCGCCATGAGGTGGACCTTTCTGGGTTTTGAGTGAAATGTTTCCAGAAGATGGCTATCAATGACGTTGATGACCCACTGACTTCCCCTCTAGCGCCACCAGCGAGTCAAAGTTTCTACTTATCCATTGGAATGAAATATAAAACATTCATGATCTCCAGAGGGTGGTTCTAATTGATTTTTCATCACTCACTATCGTTTGTCCAATACTTTGGTTTTTCACCAAATACTAAGAATATAATGATATTCCCACCAGTGTTCGTTGTACAGTTTAGTACTAATTAACAAATGTTAGCATGCTAACATACTAGCCGCTGTACTTACAGCCTCATACGTCCGCTAGCATGCTGTATACTCTTATTTATTATTTACTAACAATGGACATTTGGACCAACAAGAGTCGGCCCTCCAACAATATGTTGGGTTGAGGACGCCGGGCTCTTAAGGCCATTCAGATTGCCGCCAGGAAATATGCCAATGTTCAAATATGAACTATTAATTAATAAGCAGTTCCATTCGCCATTTATGCTCTTAAAAAGGCAAACTCATCTCCATCACATTTTCTTAAAATGGGCACTTGAGATTCAGTAATAATGTATGTTGATACGGGTATTCCATAAAGAGGTCACTGAGAGATGGTGCTATGTAGGTGTTTGCAGATGTGAACAATTTCCAAGTTGCCATCGAGCCCACTGACCACTTTCACAGCTCTCCTCATGGGTCGACACGGGGCGCTTTACGTTGCGACGCCCGTGAGCCGTTGGAATTTGAACCCGTCCTTAGACTTGTTATGATGTTCATCCACCAGCTCGCACTTGTTATGATGTTCATTCGCCCTCTTCTCTCACTTGTTCTCTCCCCCGCCCCTCTCCTTCTCCTCCTCTCCTTTCCTGCACCTCTTATTTATGATCATTACCTTGACCTGCACCAGCCATCACTAAAACACTCACAGGCCAGTAAATCACTGGAGTCTCTCTCTCTCTCTCGCTCTTGCTCTCTCTCTCTCTCTCCGTTACGTAAACAGCGTTTAAGAAATCTGTTGAGGAGGCGATAGGCCTGAGGGGCACCAATCAGACATACATTGTCACAGTTGCTCTGGTAATATTAAGGAACAATGTTTTGGATTTGTTTGGTTTGGTTTCACTACTTTTATTGCGATGTATTGACAAATTTACTCCCATCCAAGAGGAAATAGACTATAAAAGCAATGCTTTAATTATCTGTGGTTTTCAGGGGAAGCGTCCCCCAAAGGGGCAATGTGTCTCAGTAAAATGTCCAGTTAGTACATCGCCACCATTGCTGGCTTGTTCTTACTCTGTAGGCCTAATCTTGCATCACATTTAGTCCAGAGGGACATGAAGGGCAGCAGCTTGAATAACTGTCAGCATAGGACGTTCAGTGTTTTGCTCAAGGGCACTCCAACAGGATACATTACAGTTGATGGACACATCGGCTACCTAACTATGATTCAACCTGCATTCAGTTTGCTCTGTGAAAACCATTTCTTAAGAATTTGTTTTTAAAATTTCAAATTAGAACCTGCTCATTTGTAATCTGTTATTATTTACATGCTTTTTCTCACAAGACCAAGGCGACTGTTAAGAAATATATTTATTTTATTCAAAATCTTTTTCTGATCATGCTCTTTTTTACAGCCACATTTCTTTATATTGGAGCTAGAAATGGAGTTTTATACAATTCTAAAGTGATTAGATTGATGATGAGCAGCAAGAGCCACTTCAAAAATCTGCCAGTGGAACAAGTGAACATGTGCCTGGTAAGATTTCTTGACTAGTACTTGAGTACTTAGGCCCTTCGAGATAAAAAGAGAGCTGGGATGCTCAAAGGTTTTTTATTTCTCTCAACAAGCTATTCAAGAAAAACAAGGCCCTGTATATCACCGAAGTTGTACTTGATAGGTGTTTGTCTTATATTAAGGGTTGATATTTTGACGAGTAATGAGACAAATATACCTGGTAAGATTTTGTGTTTTGCAGTGTAAACAAGTTAGCCACACACACACACACACACACAAACACACACACACACACACACACACACACACACACACACACACACACACACACACACACACACACAGATAAGACATCAAAGCAGCGGGCAGATTTACAAGACACTGCTGAGGGCCTTCAAAAATACTGCTGCATAAATGTTTATGCAGCCTTCTCCATGTCAGGCACTAGGAGGAGGCGAGCACGGCGGGTCAGTGCGAGACCGGACACCTCGCGAAAATGAACGGCCGCCCATGAATCTGGCGAGCCGTTTGCATTTTTGTGAAGGGAGGCGTTGTAATGGCTGTAAATGGTTGACGGAGTAAATCTGGCCCCGCTCAGCGAGGGCCATGCGGCTTTGACAGGTGTACTCTGGAAATCTTTGACTGTGGTCTAAAGAGGCGGGCTTGTGTGAGCATGTGAAAAAAGAAAGAAAGATATGCACTGCTCCTATTAGACACACAGCTCAGAGGAAAGGCAGGTGGCTTTTGCAGGAGCGTCCATCATATAGCTTAATACACAGTGCCTCTCAAAGGGCCTTGTTTCTGTTGTAACATACTATATATCCTGTCTAGGTACATATACTGACATATACCTTGCATTTCGCCCATTACTGCACAAGTGCAGTTAACACCACAGCCCACAAATCAGCTGACACAAATGGCCGGCCATCCCAGCACCGATGTGAGCCAACTCCATCTCTGGCTGACCTCGTCGAATAAGGGTGCGAAAAGTTACTATACGGCAACACCGGCTAGCCAGTCCACTAGCTGATCCAGAT